>NC_142047.1:163200-333860 GCF_982192425.1 Myodes glareolus | reverse complement strand
CAGCAGTCTGTTCCAACACTTCAATTTACTGCACGAAGGGAATGGAGTGTTGCTTCACTTTCTAAATACTGTCCTTTCAGAGAAAATCACTTTCCTTTGAAAGTGCCTTAAGCTACTTACAAGCAGTCAGAAGAAAGTCAAATGCATTTCTCTGAAAGAGAAGCAGTCTGTTCCAACACTTCAATTCACCGTGGGAAGTGAATGGAGTGTTGCTTCACTTTCTAAATGATGTCCTTTCAGAGAAAATCACTTTCCTTTGAAAGCGCCTTAAGCTACTTACAAGTTTTCAACAGAAACTCACATGCATTTCTCTGAAAGAGAAGCAGTCTTTTCCAACACTTCAATTCACCGTGGGAAGTGAATGGAGTGTTGCTTCACTTTCTAAATGCTGTCCTTTCAGAGAAAATTACTTTCCTGTGAACGTGCCTTAAGCTACTTACAAGCATTCAACAGAAACTCACATGCATTTCTCTGAAAGAGAAGCAGTCTGTTCCAACACTTCAACTCACCGTGGGAAGTGAATTGAGTGTTGCTTCACTTTCTAAATGCTGTCTTATCAGAAAAATCTCTTTCCTTTGATAGTGCCTTAAGCTACTTACAAGAATTCAGAAGAAACTCACATGCGTTTCTCTTAAAGACAAGCAGTCTGTTCCAACACTTCAATTCATTGTGCGAAGTGAATGGAGTGTTGCTTCTCTTTCGAAATGCTCTCCTTTCAGAGAAAATCACGCTCTTTTGAAACTGCCTTAATCTACTTACAAGCATTCATAAGAAACTCATATCTGTTTCTCTGAAAGAGAAGGAGTCTGTTCCAACACTTCAATTCACTGTGCGGAGTGAATGGAGTGTTGTTTCACTTTCTAAATGCTGTCCTTTCAGAGAAAATCACTTTCCTTTGAAAGTGCCTTAAGCTACTTCCAAGCATTCACCAGAGACTCACATGAGTTTCTCTGAAATAGAAGCATTCTGTTCCAACACTTCAATTCACTGTGCCAAGTGAATGGAGTGTTGCAAGAATTTCTAAATGCTGTCCTTTCAGAGAAAAATACTTTCCTTTGAAAGTGCCTTAATCTACTTATAAGCCTTCACAAGAAATTCACATCTGTTTCTCTGAAAGAGAAGGAGTCTGTTCCAACACTTCAATTCACTGTGCGAAGTGAATGGAGGGTTGCTACACTTTCTAAATACTGTCCTTTCAGAGAAAAACACTTTCCTTTGAAAGTGCCTTAAGCTACTTACAAGCATTCACCAGAGACTCACATGCGGTTCTCAGAATGAGAAGCAGTCTGTTCCAACACTTCAATTAATTGTTCGAAGTGAATGGAGTGTTGCTTCACTTTCTAAATGCTATCCTTTCATAGAAAATCACTTTCCTTTGAAAGTGCCTTAAGCTACTTACAAGCATTCACCAGAGACTCACATGAGTTTCTCTGAAAGAGAAGCAGTCTGTTCCAACACTTCAATTCACTGTGCGAAGTGAATGAAGTGTTGCTTCACTTTCTAAATGCTGTCTTATCAGAGAAAATCACTTTCCTTTGATAGTGCCTTAAGCTACTTACAAGAATTCAGAAGAAACTCACATGCGTTTCTCTTAAAGAGAAGCAGTCTGTTCCAAAACTTCAATTCACTGTGCAAAGTGAATGGAGTGTTGCTTCACTTTCGAAATGCTCTCCTTTCAGAGAAAAACACTCTCTTTTGAAACTGCCTTAATCTACTTACAAGCATTCACAAGAAACTCACATCTGTTTCTCTGAAAGAGAAGGAGTCTGTTCCAACACTTCAATTCACTGTGGGAAGTGAATGGAGTGTTACTTCACTTTCTAAATGCTGTCCTTTCAGAGAAAATCACTTTCCTTTGAAAGTGCCTTAAGCTACTTACAAACATTCAGCAGAAACTCACATGCATTTCTGTGAAAGAGAAGCAGTCTGTTCCAACACTTCAATTCACTGTGCGAAGTGAATAGAGTGTTTCTTCACTTTCTAAATGCTCTCCTTTCAGAGAAAATCATTTTCCTTTGAAAGTGCCTTAAGCTACTTACAAGCAGTCAGAAGAAAGTCACATGCATTTCTCTGAAAGAGAAGCAGTCTGTTCCAACACTTCAATTCACCGTGGGAAGTGAATGGAGTGTTGCTTCACTTTCTAAATGATGTCCTTTCAGAGAAAATCACTTTCCTTTGAAAGTGCCTTAAGCTACTTACAAGCATTCAACAGAAACTCACATGCATTTCTCTGAAAGAGAAGCAGTCTGTTCCAACACTTCAAATCACCGTGGGAAGTGAATGGAGTGTTGCTTCACTTTCTAAATGCTGTCCTTTCAGAGAAAATCACTTTCCTTTGAAAGTGCCTTAAGCTACTTACAAGCATTCAACAGAACTCACATGCATTTCTCTGAAAGAGAAGCAGTCTGTTCCAACACTTCAATTCACCGTGGGAAGTGAATGGAGTGTTGCTTCACTTTCTAAATGCTGTCCTTTCAGAGAAAATGACTTTCCTTTGAAAGTGCCTTAAGCAACATAAAAGCATTCAACAGAAACTCACATGCATTTCTCTGAAAGAGAAGCAGTCTGTTCCAACACTTCAATTCATTGTGCGAAGTGAATAGAGTGTTGCTTCACTTTCAAAATGCTGTCCTTTCAGAGAAAATCACTTTCCTTTGAAAGTGCCTTAAGCTACTTTCAAGCATTCACCAGAGACTCACTTGAGTTTCTCTGAAAGAGAAGCAGACTGTTCCAACACTTCAATTCACTGTGCGAAGTTAATGGAGTGTTGCTTCACTTTCTAAATGCTGTCTTATCAGAGAAAATCACTTTCCTTTGATAGTGTCTTAAGCTACTTACAAGAATTCAGAAGAAACTCACATGCGTTTCTCTTAAAGAGAAGCAGTCTGTTCCATCACTTCAATTCACTGTGCGAAGTGAATGGAGTGTTGCTTCACTTTCGAAATGCTCTCCTTTCAGAGAAAATCACTCTCTTTTGAAACTGCCTTAATCTACTTACAAGCATTCAAAAGAAACTCACATCTGTTTCTCTGAAAGAGAAGGAGTCTGTTCCAACACTTCAATTCACTGTGGGAAGTGAATGGAGTGTTGCTTCACTTTCTAAATGCTGTCCTTTCAGAAAAAATCACTTTCCTTTGAAAGTGCCTTAAGCTACTCACAAGCATTCAACAGAAACTCACATGCATTTCTCTGAAAGAGAAGCAGTCTGTTCCAACACTTCAATTCACTGTGCGAAGTGAATGGAGTGTTGCTTCACTTTCTAACTGCTATCCTGTCAAGAAAATCACTTTCCTTTGATCGTGCCTTAAGCTACTTACAAGCATTCACCAGAGACTCATATGAGTTTCTCTGAAAGAGAAGCAGTCTGTTCAAACACTTCAATTCACTGTGCGAAGTGAATGAAGTGTTGCTTCACTTTCTAAATGCTGTCCTTTCTGAGAAAATCACTTTCCTTTGAAAGTGCCTTAAGCTACTTACAAGAATTCAGAAGAAACTCACATGCGCTTCTCTGAAAGAGAAGCAGTCTGTCCCAACACTTCAATTCACTGTGCGAAGTGAATGGAGTGTTGCTTCACTTTCTAAATGCTGTCCTTTCAGACGAAATCACTTTTCTTGAAAAGTGCCTTAAGCTACTTACAAGCATTCACAAAAAACTCACAAGCATTTCTCTGAAAGGGAAGCAGTCTGTTCCAACACTTCAATTCTCTGTGCAAAGTGAATGGAGTGTTGCTTCACTTTCTAAATGCTGTCCTTTCAGAGAAAAACACTTTCCTTTGAAAGTGCCTTAAGATACTTGCAAGCATTCACAAGAAACACTAATGCGTTTCTCTGAAAGAGAAGCAGTCTGTTCCAACACTTCAATTCTCTGTGCGAAGTGAATGGAGTGTTGCTTCACTTTCTAAATGCTGTCCTTTCAAAGAATTTCACTTTCCTTTGAAAGAAACTTGACCTACTTACAAGCATTCAACAGAAACTCACATACATTTCTCTGAAAGAGAAGCAGTCTGTTCCAACACTTCAATTTACTGCACGAAGGGAATGGAGTGTTGCTTCACTTTCTACATACTGTCCTTTCAGAGAAAATCACTTTCCTTTGAAAGTGCCTTAAGCTACTTACAAGCAGTCAGAAGAAAGTCAAATGCATTTCTCTGAAAGAGAAGCAGTCTGTTCCAACACTTCAATTCACCGTGGGAAGTGAATGGAGTGTTGCTTCACTTTCTAAATGATGTCCTTTCAGAGAAAATCACTTTCCTTTGAAAGCACCTTAAGCTACTTACAAGTTTTCAACAGAAACTCACATGCATTTCTCTGAAAGAGAAGCAGTCTTTTCCAACACTTCAATTCACCGTGGGAAGTGAATGGAGTGTTGCTTCACTTTCTAAATGCTGTCCTTTCAGAGAAAATTACTTTCCTGTGAACGTGCCTTAAGCTACTTACAAGCATTCAACATAAACTCACATGCATTTCTCTGAAAGAGAAGCAGTCTGTTCCAACACTTCAACTCACCGTGGGAAGTGAATTGAGTGTTGCTTCATTTTCTAAATGCTGTCTTATCAGAAAAATCACTTTCCTTTGATAGTGCCTTAAGCTACTTACAAGAATTCAGAAGAAACTCACATGCGTTTCTCTTAAAGACAAGCAGTCTGTTCCAACACTTCAATTCATTGTGCGAAGTGAATGGAGTGTTGCTTCACTTTCGAAATGCTCTCCTTTCAGAGAAAATCACGCTCTTTTGAAACTGCCTTAATCTACTTACAAGCATTCACAAGAAACTCATATCTGTTTCTCTGAAAGAGAAGGAGTCTGTTCCAACACTTCAATTCACTGTGCGGAGTGAATGGAGTGTTGTTTCACTTTCTAAATGCTGTTCTTTCAGAGACAATCACTTTCCTTTGAAAGTGCCTTAAGCTACTTCCAAGCATTCACCAGAGACTCACATGAGTTTCTCTGAAATAGAAGCATTCTGTTCCAACACTTCAATTCACTGTGCCAAGTGAATGGAGTGTTGCAAGAATTTCTAAATGCTGTCCTTTCAGAGAAAAATACTTTCCTTTGAAAGTGCCTTAATCTACTTATAAGCCTTCACAAGAAATTCACATCTGTTTCTCTGAAAGAGAAGGAGTCTGTTCCAACACTTCAATTCACTGTGCGAAGTGAATGGAGGGTTGCTACACTTTCTAAATACTGTCCTTTCAGAGAAAAACACTTTCCTTTGAAAGTGCCTTAAGCTACTTACAAGCATTCACCAGAGACTCACATGCGGTTCTCAGAATGAGAAGCAGTCTGTTCCAACACTTCAATTAATTGTTCGAAGTGAATGGAGTGTTGCTTCACTTTCTAAATGCTATCCTTTCAGAGAAAATCACTTTCCTTTGAAAGTGCCTTAAGCTACTTACAAGCATTCACCAGAGACTCACATGAGTTTCTCTGAAAGAGAAGCAGTCTGTTCCAACACTTCAATTCACTGTGCGAAGTGAATGAAGTGTTGCTTCACTTTCTAAATGCTGTCTTATCAGAGAAAATCACTTTCCTTTGATAGTGCCTTAAGCTACTTACAAGAATTCAGAAGAAACTCACATGCGTTTCTCTTAAAGAGAAGCAGTCTGTTCCAAAACTTCAATTCACTGTGCAAAGTGAATGGAGTGTTGCTTCACTTTCGAAATGCTCTCCTTTCAGAGAAAAACACTCTCTTTTGAAACTGCCTTAATCTACTTACAAGCATTCACAAGAAACTCACATCTGTTTCTCTGAAAGAGAAGGAGTCTGTTCCAACACTTCAATTCACTGTGGGAAGTGAATGGAGTGTTACTTCACTTTCTAAATGCTGTCCTTTCAGAGAAAATCACTTTCCTTTGAAAGTGCCTTAAGCTACTTACAAGCATTCAGCAGAAACTCACATGCATTTCTGTGAAAGAGAAGCAGTCTGTTCCAACACTTCAATTCACTGTGCGAAGTGAATAGAGTGTTTCTTCACTTTCTAAATGCTCTCCTTTCAGAGAAAATCATTTTCCTTTGAAAGTGCCTTAAGCTACTTACAAGCAGTCAGAAGAAAGTCACATGCATTTCTCTGAAAGAGAAGCAGTCTGTTCCAACACTTCAATTCACCGTGGGAAGTGAATGGAGTGTTGCTTCACTTTCTAAATGATGTCCTTTCAGAGAAAATCACTTTCCTTTGAAAGTGCCTTAAGCTACTTACAAGCATTCAACAGAAACTCACATGCATTTCTCTGAAAGAGAAGCAGTCTGTTCCAACACTTCAAATCACCGTGGGAAGTGAATGGAGTGTTGCTTCACTTTCTAAATGCTGTCCTTTCAGAGAAAATCACTTTCCTTTGAAAGTGCCTTAAGCTACTTACAAGCATTCAACAGAACTCACATGCATTTCTCTGAAAGAGAAGCAGTCTGTTCCAACACTTCAATTCACCGTGGGAAGTGAATGAAGTGTTGCTTCACTTTCTAAATGCTGTCCTTTCAGAGAAAATGACTTTCCTTTGAAAGTGCCTTAAGCAACATAAAAGCATTCAACAGAAACTCACATGCATTTCTCTGAAAGAGAAGCAGTCTGTTCCAACACTTCAATTCATTGTGCGAAGTGAATAGAGTGTTGCTTCACTTTCAAAATGCTGTCCTTTCAGAGAAAATCACTTTCCTTTGAAAGTGCCTTAAGCTACTTTCAAGCATTCACCAGAGACTCACTTGAGTTTCTCTGAAAGAGAAGCAGACTGTTCCAACACTTCAATTCACTGTGCGAAGTTAATGGAGTGTTGCTTCACTTTCTAAATGCTGTCTTATCAGAGAAAATCACTTTCCTTTGATAGTGCCTTAAGCTACTTACAAGAATTCAGAAGAAACTCACATGCATTTCTCTTAAAGAGAAGCAGTCTGTTCCATCACTTCAATTCACTGTGCGAAGTGAATGGAGTGTTGCTTCACTTTCTAAATGCTGTCCTTTCAGAGAATATCACTTTCCTTTGAAAGTGCCTTCAGCTACTTACAAGCATTCAAAAGAAACTCACATCTGTTTCTCTGAAAGAGAAGGAGTCTGTTCCAACACTTCAATTCACTGTGGGAAGTGAATGGAGTGTTGCTTCACTTTCTAAATGCTGTCCTTTCAGAGAAAATCACTTTCCTTTGGAAGTGCCTTAAGCTACTCACAAGCATTCAACAGAAACTCACATGCATTTCTCTGAAAGAGAAGCAGTCTGTTCCAACACTTCAATTCACTGTGCGAAGTGAATGGAGTGTTGCTTCACTTTCTAACTGCTATCCTGTCAGAGAAAATCACTTTCCTTTGATCGTGCCTTAAGCTACTTACAAGCATTCACCAGAGACTCATATGAGTTTCTCTGAAAGAGAAGCAGTCTGTTCAAACACTTCAATTCACTGTGCGAAGTGAATGGAGTGTTGTTTCACTTTCTAAATGCTGTCCTTTCAGAGAAAATCACTTTCCTTTGAAAGTGCCTTAAGCTACTTCCAAGCATTCACCAGAGACTCACATGAGTTTCTCTGAAATAGAAGCAGTCTGTTCCAACAATTCAATTCACTGTGAGAAGTGAATGGAGTGTTGCAAGAATTTCTAAATGCTGTCCTTTCAGAGAAAATCACTTTCTTTGAAAGTGCCTTAAGCTACTTACAAGCATTCACCAGAGACTCACATGCGGTTCTCAGAATGAGAAGCAGTCTGTTCCAACACTTCAATTAATTGTGCGAAGTGAATGGAGTGTTGCTTCACTTTCTAAATGCTATCCTTTCAGAGAAAATCACTTTCCTTTGAAAGCGCCTTAAGCTACTTACAAGCATTCACCAGAGACTCACATGAGTTTCTCTGAAAGAGAAGCAGTCTGGTCCAACACTTCAATTCACTGTGTGAAGTGAATGGAGTCTTGCTTCACTTTCTAAGTACTGTCCTTTCAGAGAAAATCACTATCCTTTGAAAGTGCCTTAAGCTACTTACAAGCATTCACCAGAGACTCACATGCGGTTCTCTGAATGAGAAGCAGTCTGTTCCAACACTTCAATAAATTGTGCGAAGTGAATGGAGTTTTGCTTCACTTTCTAAAGCTATCCTTTCAGAGAAAATCACTTTACTTCGAAAGTGCCTTAAGCTACTTTCAAGCATTCACCAGAGACTCACATGAGTTTCTCTGAAAGAGAAGCAGTCTGTTCCAACACTTCAATTCACTGTGCGAAGTTAATGGAGTGTTGCTTCACTTTCTAAATGCTGTCTTATCAGAGAAAATCACTTTCCTTTGATAGTGTCTTAAGCTACTTACAAGAATTCAGAAGAAACTCACATGCGTTTCTCTTAAAGACAAGCAGTCTGTTCCAACACTTCAATTCACTGTGGGAAGTGAATGCAGTGTTGCTTCACTTTCGAAATGCTCTCCTTTCAGGGAAAATCACTCTCTTTTGAAACTGCCTTAATCTACTTACAAGCATTCAAAAGAAACTCACATCTGTTTCTCTGAAAGAGAAGGAGTCTGTTCCAACACTTCAATTCACTGTGGGAAGTGAATGGAGTGTTGCTTCACTTTCTAAATGCTGTCTTTTCAGAGAAAATCACTTTCCTTTGAAAGTGCCTTAAGCTACTCACAAGCATTCAACAGAAACTCACATGCATTTCTCTGAAAGAGAAGCAGTCTGTTCAAACATTTCAATTCATTGTGCGAAGTGAATAGAGTGTTTCTTCACTTTCTAAATGCTGTCCTTTCAGAGAAAATCACTTTCCCTTGAAAGTGCCTTAAGCTACTTATAAGAATTCAGAAGAAACTCACATGCGTTTCTCTGAAAGAGAAGCAGCCTGTTCCAACACCTCAATTCACTCTCCTAAGTGAATGGAGTGTTGCTTCACTTTCTAAATGCTCTCCTTTCAGAGAAAACCACTCTCTTTTGAAAATGCCTTAATCTACTTATAAGCATTCACAAGAAACTCACATCTGTTTCTCTGAAAGAGAAGGAGTCTGTTCCAACACTTCAATTCACTGTGGGAAGTGAATGGAGTGTTGCTTCACTTTCTAAATGCTGTCCTTTCTGAGAAAATCATTTTCCTTTGTAAGTGCCGTAAGCTATTTACAAGCATTCAACAGAAACTCACATGCATTTCTCTGAAAGAGCAGTCTGTTCCAACACTTCAATTCATTGTGCGAAGTGAATGGAGTGTTGCTTCACTTTCTAAATACTGTCCTTTCTGAGAAAATCACTTTCCTTTGAAAGTGCCTTAAGCTACTTACAAGCATTCAGAAGAAGTCACATGCATTTTTCTGAAAGAGAAGCAGTCTGTTCAAACATTTCAATTCATTTTGCGAAGTGAATAGAGTGTTGCTTCACTTTCTAAATGCTGTCCTTTCAGAGAAAATAACTTTCCCTTGAAAGTGCCTTATGCTACTTACAAGCATTCAACAGAGACTCACATGAGTTTCTCTGAAAGATAAGCAGTCCGTTCCAACACTTATGTTCACTGTGCGAAGTGAATGAAGTGTTGCTTCACTTTCTAAATGCTGTCCTTTCTGAGAAAATCACTTTCCTTTGAAAGTGCCTTAAGCTACTTACAAGAATTCAGAAGAAACTCACATGCGGTTCTCTGAAAGAGAAGCAGTCTTTTCCAACACTTCAATTCACTGTGCGAAGTGAATGGAGTGTTGCTTCACTTTCTAAATGCTCTCATTTCAGAGAAAATCACTCTCTTTTGAAACTGCCTTAATCTACTTACAAGCATTCACAAGAAACTCACATCTGTTTCTCTGAAAGAGAAGGAGTCTGTTCCAACACTTCAATTCACTGTGCGATGTGAATGGAGTGTTGCTTCACTTTCTAAATGCTGTCCTTTCAGAGAAAATCACTTTCCTTTGAAAGTGCCTTAAGCTACTTACAAGCATTCAACAGAAACTCACATGTATTTCTCTGAAAGAGAAGCAGTCTTTTCCAACACTTCAATTCACTGTGCGAAGTGAATGGAGTGTTGCTTCACTTTCTAAATGCTATCCTTTCAGAGAAAATCACTTTCCTTTGAAAGTGCCTTAAGCTACTTACAAGCATTCACCAGAGACTCACATGAGTTTCTCTGAAAGAGAAGCAGTCTGTTTCAACACTTCAATTCAACGTGCGAAGTGAATGGAGTGTTGCTTCACTTTCTACATGCTGTCCTTTCAGAGAAAATCACTTTCCTTTGAAATTGCCTTAAGCTTCTCTCAAGAATTCAGAAGAAACTCACATGCTTTTCTCTGAAAGAGAAGCAGTCTGTTCCAACACTTCAATTCACTGTGCGAAGTGAATGGAGTGTTGCTTCACTTTCTAAATGCTCTCCATTCAGAGAAAATCACTCTCTTTTGAAACATCCTTAATCTACTTATAAGCATTCACAAGAAACTCACGTCTGTTTCTCTGAAAGAGAAGGAGTCTGTTCCAACACTTCAATTCACTGTGGGAAGTGAATGGAGTGTTGCTTCACTTTCTACATGCTGTCCTTTCAGAGAAAATCACTTTCCTTTGAAAGTGCCTTAAGCTAGTTACAAGCGTTCAACAATAACTCACAAGCATTTCTCTAAAAGACAAGCAGTCAGTTCCAACACTTCAATTCATTGTGCGAAGTGAATAGAGTGTTGCTTCACTTTCTAAATGCTGTCCTTTCAGAGAAAATAACTTTCCTTTGAAAGTGCCTTAGGCTACTTACAAGCATTCACAAGAAACTCACATCTGTTTCTCTGAAAGAGAAGGAGTCTGTTCCAACACTTCAATTCACTGTGCGAAGTGAATGGAGTGTTGCTTCACTTTCTAAATGCTGTCCTTTCTGAGAAAATCATTTTCCTTTGTAAGTGCCTTAAGCTATTTGCAAGCATTCAACAGAAACTCACATGCATTTCTCTGAAAGAGCAGTCTGTTCCAACACTTCAATTCATTGTGCGAAGTGAATGGAGTGTTGCTTCACTCTCTAAATACTGTCCTTTCTGAGAAAACCACTTTCCTTTGAAAGTGCCTTAAGCTTCTTACAAGCATTCAGAAGAAGTCACATGCATTTTTCTGAAAGAGAAGCAGTCTGTTCAAACATTTCAATTCATTGTGCGAAGTGAATAGAGTGTTGCTTCAATTTCTAAATGCTGTCCTTTCAGAGAAAATCACTTTCCCTTGAAAGTGCCTTATGCTACTTACAAGCATTCAACAGAGACTCACATGAGTTTCTCTGAAAGATAAGCAGTCCGTTCCAACACTTCAATTCACTGTGCGAAGTGAATGAAGTGTTGATTCACTTTCTAAATGCTGTCCTTTCTGAGAAAATCACTTTCCTTTGAAAGTGCCTTAAGCTACTTACAAGAATTCAGAAGAAACTCACATGCGGTTCTCTGAAAGAGAAGCAGTCTGTTCCAACACTTCAATTCACTGTGCGAAGTGAATGGAGTGTTGCTTCACTTTCTAAATGCTCTCATTTCAGAGAAAATCACTCTCTTTTGAAACTGCCTTAATCTACTTACAAGCATTCACAAGAAACTCACATCTGTTTCTCTGAAAGAGAAGGAGTCTGTTCCAACACTTCAATTCACTGTGCGATGTGAATGGAGTGTTGCTTCACTTTCTAAATGCTGTCCTTTCAGAGAAAATCACTTTCCTTTGAAAGTGCCTTAAGCTACTTACAAGCATTCACCAGAGACTCACATGAGTTTCTCTGAAAGAGAAGCAGTCTGTTTCAACACTTCAATTCAATGTGCGAAGTGAATGGAGTGTTGCTTCACTTTCTAAATGCTGTCCTTTCAGAGAAAATCACTTTCCTTTGAAATTGCCTTAAGCTTCTCTCAAGAATTCAGAAGAAACTCACATGCTTTTCTCTGAAAGAGAAGCAGTCTGTTCCAACACTTCAATTCACTGTGCGAAGTGAATGGAGTGTTGTTTCACTTTCTAAATGCTCTCCTTTCAGAGAAAATCACTCTCTTTTGAAACATCCTTAATCAGTTTATAAGCATTCACAAGAAACTCACGTCTGTTTCTCTGAAAGAGAAGGAGTCTGTTCCAACACTTCAATTCACTGTGGGAAGTGAATGGAGTGTTGCTTCACTTTCTACATGCTGTCCTTTCAGAGAAAATCACTTTCCTTTGAAAGTGCCTTAAGCTACTTACAAGCGTTCAACAAAAACTCACATGCATTTCTCTAAAAGACAAGCAGTCAGTTCCAACACTTCCATTCATTGTGCGAAGTGAATAGAGTGTTGCTTCACTTTCTAAATGCTGTCCTTTCAGAGAAAATAACTTTCCTTTGAAAGTGCCTTAGGCTACTTACAAGCATTCACCAGAGACTCACATGAGTTTCTCTGAAAGAGAAGCAGTCTGTTCCAACACTTCAATTCATAGTGCGAAGTGAATGGAGTGTTGCTTCACTTTCTAAATGCTGTCCTTTCAGAGAAAATCACTTTCCTTTGAAAGTACCTTAAATTACTTTCAAGCATTCACAAAAAACTCATATGCGTTTCTCTGAAAGAGAAACAGTCTGTTCCAACACTTCAATTCACTGTGCGAAGTGAGTGGAGTGTTGCTTCACTTTCTAAATACTGTTCTTTCAGAGAAAATCACTTTCCTTTGAAAGTGCCTTAAGCTACTTACAAGCAGGCAGATGAAAGTCACATGCATTTCTCTGAAAAAGAAGCAGTCTTTTCCAAAACTTCAATTCACTGTGCGAAATGAATGGAGTGTTGCTTCACTTTCTAACTGCTATCCTTTCAGAGAAAATCACTTTCCTTTGAACGTGCCTTAAGCTACTTACAAGCATTCACCACAGACTCACATGAGTTTCTCAGAAAGAGAAGCAGTCTGTTCAAACACTTCAGTTCACTGTGTGAAGAGAATGGAGTGTTGTTTCACTTTCTAAATGCTGTCTTATCAGAGAAAATCACTTTCCTTTGATAGTGCCTTAAGCTACTTAGAAGAATTCAGAAGAAACTCACATGTGTTTCTCTTAAAGAGAAGCAGTCTGTTCCAACACTTCAATTCACTGTGCGAAGTGAATGGAGTGTTGCTTCACTTTCTAAATGCTGTCCTTTCAGAGAAAATCACTTTCCTTTGAAAGTGCCTTAAGCTACTTACAAGCATTCAACAGAAACTCACATGTATTTCTCTGAAAGAGAAGCAGTCTTTTCCAACACTTCAATTCACTCTGCGAAGTGAATGGAGTGTTGCTTCACTTTCTAAATGCTATCCTTTCAGAGAAAATCACTTTCCTTTGAAAGTGCCTTAAGCTACTTACAAGCATTCACCAGAGACTCACATGAGTTTCTCTGAAAGAGAAGCAGTCTGTTTCAACACTTCAATTCAACGTGCGAAGTGAATGGAGTGTTGCTTCACTTTCTACATGCTGTCCTTTCAGAGAAAATCACTTTCCTTTGAAATTGCCTTAAGCTTCTCTCAAGAATTCAGAAGAAACTCACATGCTTTTCTCTGAAAGAGAAGCAGTCTGTTCCAACACTTCAATTCACTGTGCGAAGTGAATGGAGTGTTGCTTCACTTTCTAAATGCTCTCCTTTCAGAGAAAATCACTCTCTTTTGAAACATCCTTAATCTACTTATAAGCATTCACAAGAAACTCACGTCTGTTTCTCTGAAAGAGAAGGAGTCTGTTCCAACACTTCAATTCACTGTGGGAAGTGAATGGAGTGTTGCTTCACTTTCTACATGCTGTCCTTTCAGAGAAAATCACTTTCCTTTGAAAGTGCCTTAAGCTAGTTACAAGCGTTCAACAATAACTCACAAGCATTTCTCTAAAAGACAAGCAGTCAGTTCCAACACTTCAATTCATTGTGCGAAGTGAATAGAGTGTTGCTTCACTTTCTAAATGCTGTCCTTTCAGAGAAAATAACTTTCCTTTGAAAGTGCCTTAGGCTACTTACAAGCATTCACAAGAAACTCACATCTGTTTCTCTGAAAGAGAAGGAGTCTGTTCCAACACTTCAATTCACTGTGGGAAGTGAATGGAGTGTTGCTTCACTTTCTAAATGCTGTCCTTTCTGAGAAAATCATTTTCCTTTGTAAGTGCCTTAAGCTATTTGCAAGCATTCAACAGAAACTCACATGCATTTCTCTGAAAGAGCAGTCTGTTCCAACACTTCAATTCATTGTGCGAAGTGAATGGAGTGTTGCTTCACTCTCTAAATACTGTCCTTTCTGAGAAAACCACTTTCCTTTGAAAGTGCCTTAAGCTTCTTACAAGCATTCAGAAGAAGTCACATGCATTTTTCTGAAAGAGAAGCAGTCTGTTCAAACATTTCAATTCATTGTGCGAAGTGAATAGAGTGTTGCTTCAATTTCTAAATGCTGTCCTTTCAGAGAAAATCACTTTCCCTTGAAAGTGCCTTATGCTACTTACAAGCATTCAACAGAGACTCACATGAGTTTCTCTGAAAGATAAGCAGTCCGTTCCAACACTTCAATTCACTGTGCGAAGTGAATGAAGTGTTGATTCACTTTCTAAATGCTGTCCTTTCTGAGAAAATCACTTTCCTTTGAAAGTGCCTTAAGCTACTTACAAGAATTCAGAAGAAACTCACATGCGGTTCTCTGAAAGAGAAGCAGTCTGTTCCAACACTTCAATTCACTGTGCGAAGTGAATGGAGTGTTGCTTCACTTTCTAAATGCTCTCATTTCAGAGAAAATCACTCTCTTTTGAAACTGCCTTAATCTACTTACAAGCATTCACAAGAAACTCACATCTGTTTCTCTGAAAGAGAAGGAGTCTGTTCCAACACTTCAATTCACTGTGCGATGTGAATGGAGTGTTGCTTCACTTTCTAAATGCTGTCCTTTCAGAGAAAATCACTTTCCTTTGAAAGTGCCTTAAGCTACTTACAAGCATTCACCAGAGACTCACATGAGTTTCTCTGAAAGAGAAGCAGTCTGTTTCAACACTTCAATTCAATGTGCGAAGTGAATGGAGTGTTGCTTCACTTTCTAAATGCTGTCCTTTCAGAGAAAATCACTTTCCTTTGAAATTGCCTTAAGCTTCTCTCAAGAATTCAGAAGAAACTCACATGCTTTTCTCTGAAAGAGAAGCAGTCTGTTCCAACACTTCAATTCACTGTGCGAAGTGAATGGAGTGTTGTTTCACTTTCTAAATGCTCTCCTTTCAGAGAAAATCACTCTCTTTTGAAACATCCTTAATCAGTTTATAAGCATTCACAAGAAACTCACGTCTGTTTCTCTGAAAGAGAAGGAGTCTGTTCCAACACTTCAATTCAC
Organism: Myodes glareolus; assembly: GCF_982192425.1. Lineage (NCBI taxonomy): Eukaryota > Metazoa > Chordata > Mammalia > Rodentia > Cricetidae > Myodes > Myodes glareolus. The sequence continues at coordinate 318,650 of NC_142047.1, read as the reverse complement.
TGTGGGAAGTGAATGGAGTGTTGCTTCACTTTCTACATGCTGTCCTTTCAGAGAAAATCACTTTCCTTTGAAAGTGCCTTAAGCTACTTACAAGCGTTCAACAAAAACTCACATGCATTTCTCTAAAAGACAAGCAGTCAGTTCCAACACTTCCATTCATTGTGCGAAGTGAATAGAGTGTTGCTTCACTTTCTAAATGCTGTCCTTTCAGAGAAAATAACTTTCCTTTGAAAGTGCCTTAGGCTACTTACAAGCATTCACCAGAGACTCACATGAGTTTCTCTGAAAGAGAAGCAGTCTGTTCCAACACTTCAATTCATAGTGCGAAGTGAATGGAGTGTTGCTTCACTTTCTAAATGCTGTCCTTTCAGAGAAAATCACTTTCCTTTGAAAGTACCTTAAATTACTTTCAAGCATTCACAAAAAACTCATATGCGTTTCTCTGAAAGAGAAACAGTCTGTTCCAACACTTCAATTCACTGTGCGAAGTGAGTGGAGTGTTGCTTCACTTTCTAAATACTGTTCTTTCAGAGAAAATCACTTTCCTTTGAAAGTGCCTTAAGCTACTTACAAGCAGGCAGATGAAAGTCACATGCATTTCTCTGAAAAAGAAGCAGTCTTTTCCAACACTTCAATTCACTGTGCGAAATGAATGGAGTGTTGCTTCACTTTCTAACTGCTATCCTTTCAGAGAAAATCACTTTCCTTTGAACGTGCCTTAAGCTACTTACAAGCATTCACCACAGACTCACATGAGTTTCTCAGAAAGAGAAGCAGTCTGTTCAAACACTTCAGTTCACTGTGTGAAGAGAATGGAGTGTTGTTTCACTTTCTAAATGCTGTCTTATCAGAGAAAATCACTTTCCTTTGATAGTGCCTTAAGCTACTTAGAAGAATTCAGAAGAAACTCACATGTGTTTCTCTTAAAGAGAAGCAGTCTGTTCCAACACTTCAATTCACTGTGCGAAGTGAATGGAGTGTTGCTTCACTTTCTAAATGCTGTCCTTTCAGAGAAAATCACTTTCCTTTGAAAGTGCCTTAAGCTACTTACAAGCATTCAACAGAAACTCACATGTATTTCTCTGAAAGAGAAGCAGTCTTTTCCAACACTTCAATTCACTGTGCGAAGTGAATGGAGTGTTGCTTCACTTTCTAAATGCTATCCTTTCAGAGAAAATCACTTTCCTTTGAAAGTGCCTTAAGCTACTTACAAGCATTCACCAGAGACTCACATGAGTTTCTCTGAAAGAGAAGCAGTCTGTTTCAACACTTCAATTCAACGTGCGAAGTGAATGGAGTGTTGCTTCACTTTCTACATGCTGTCCTTTCAGAGAAAATCACTTTCCTTTGAAATTGCCTTAAGCTTCTCTCAAGAATTCAGAAGAAACTCACATGCTTTTCTCTGAAAGAGAAGCAGTCTGTTCCAACACTTCAATTCACTGTGCGAAGTGAATGGAGTGTTGCTTCACTTTCTAAATGCTATCCTTTCAGAGAAAATCACTTTCCTTTGAAAGTGCCTTAAGCTACTTACAAGCATTCACCAGAGACTCACATGAGTTTCTCTGAAAGAGAAGCAGTCTGTTTCAACACTTCAATTCAACGTGCGAAGTGAATGGAGTGTTGCTTCACTTTCTACATGCTGTCCTTTCAGAGAAAATCACTTTCCTTTGAAATTGCCTTAAGCTTCTCTCAAGAATTCAGAAGAAACTCACATGCTTTTCTCTGAAAGAGAAGCAGTCTGTTCCAACACTTCAATTCACTGTGCGAAGTGAATGGAGTGTTGCTTCACTTTCTAAATGCTCTCCATTCAGAGAAAATCACTCTCTTTTGAAACATCCTTAATCTACTTATAAGCATTCACAAGAAACTCACGTCTGTTTCTCTGAAAGAGAAGGAGTCTGTTCCAACACTTCAATTCACTGTGGGAAGTGAATGGAGTGTTGCTTCACTTTCTACATGCTGTCCTTTCAGAGAAAATCACTTTCCTTTGAAAGTGCCTTAAGCTAGTTACAAGCGTTCAACAATAACTCACAAGCATTTCTCTAAAAGACAAGCAGTCAGTTCCAACACTTCAATTCATTGTGCGAAGTGAATAGAGTGTTGCTTCACTTTCTAAATGCTGTCCTTTCAGAGAAAATAACTTTCCTTTGAAAGTGCCTTAGGCTACTTACAAGCATTCACAAGAAACTCACATCTGTTTCTCTGAAAGAGAAGGAGTCTGTTCCAACACTTCAATTCACTGTGCGAAGTGAATGGAGTGTTGCTTCACTTTCTAAATGCTGTCCTTTCTGAGAAAATCATTTTCCTTTGTAAGTGCCTTAAGCTATTTGCAAGCATTCAACAGAAACTCACATGCATTTCTCTGAAAGAGCAGTCTGTTCCAACACTTCAATTCATTGTGCGAAGTGAATGGAGTGTTGCTTCACTCTCTAAATACTGTCCTTTCTGAGAAAACCACTTTCCTTTGAAAGTGCCTTAAGCTTCTTACAAGCATTCAGAAGAAGTCACATGCATTTTTCTGAAAGAGAAGCAGTCTGTTCAAACATTTCAATTCATTGTGCGAAGTGAATAGAGTGTTGCTTCAATTTCTAAATGCTGTCCTTTCAGAGAAAATCACTTTCCCTTGAAAGTGCCTTATGCTACTTACAAGCATTCAACAGAGACTCACATGAGTTTCTCTGAAAGATAAGCAGTCCGTTCCAACACTTCAATTCACTGTGCGAAGTGAATGAAGTGTTGATTCACTTTCTAAATGCTGTCCTTTCTGAGAAAATCACTTTCCTTTGAAAGTGCCTTAAGCTACTTACAAGAATTCAGAAGAAACTCACATGCGGTTCTCTGAAAGAGAAGCAGTCTGTTCCAACACTTCAATTCACTGTGCGAAGTGAATGGAGTGTTGCTTCACTTTCTAAATGCTCTCATTTCAGAGAAAATCACTCTCTTTTGAAACTGCCTTAATCTACTTACAAGCATTCACAAGAAACTCACATCTGTTTCTCTGAAAGAGAAGGAGTCTGTTCCAACACTTCAATTCACTGTGCGATGTGAATGGAGTGTTGCTTCACTTTCTAAATGCTGTCCTTTCAGAGAAAATCACTTTCCTTTGAAAGTGCCTTAAGCTACTTACAAGCATTCACCAGAGACTCACATGAGTTTCTCTGAAAGAGAAGCAGTCTGTTTCAACACTTCAATTCAATGTGCGAAGTGAATGGAGTGTTGCTTCACTTTCTAAATGCTGTCCTTTCAGAGAAAATCACTTTCCTTTGAAATTGCCTTAAGCTTCTCTCAAGAATTCAGAAGAAACTCACATGCTTTTCTCTGAAAGAGAAGCAGTCTGTTCCAACACTTCAATTCACTGTGCGAAGTGAATGGAGTGTTGTTTCACTTTCTAAATGCTCTCCTTTCAGAGAAAATCACTCTCTTTTGAAACATCCTTAATCAGTTTATAAGCATTCACAAGAAACTCACGTCTGTTTCTCTGAAAGAGAAGGAGTCTGTTCCAACACTTCAATTCACTGTGGGAAGTGAATGGAGTGTTGCTTCACTTTCTACATGCTGTCCTTTCAGAGAAAATCACTTTCCTTTGAAAGTGCCTTAAGCTACTTACAAGCGTTCAACAAAAACTCACATGCATTTCTCTAAAAGACAAGCAGTCAGTTCCAACACTTCCATTCATTGTGCGAAGTGAATAGAGTGTTGCTTCACTTTCTAAATGCTGTCCTTTCAGAGAAAATAACTTTCCTTTGAAAGTGCCTTAGGCTACTTACAAGCATTCACCAGAGACTCACATGAGTTTCTCTGAAAGAGAAGCAGTCTGTTCCAACACTTCAATTCATAGTGCGAAGTGAATGGAGTGTTGCTTCACTTTCTAAATGCTGTCCTTTCAGAGAAAATCACTTTCCTTTGAAAGTACCTTAAATTACTTTCAAGCATTCACAAAAAACTCATATGCGTTTCTCTGAAAGAGAAACAGTCTGTTCCAACACTTCAATTCACTGTGCGAAGTGAGTGGAGTGTTGCTTCACTTTCTAAATACTGTTCTTTCAGAGAAAATCACTTTCCTTTGAAAGTGCCTTAAGCTACTTACAAGCAGGCAGATGAAAGTCACATGCATTTCTCTGAAAAAGAAGCAGTCTTTTCCAACACTTCAATTCACTGTGCGAAATGAATGGAGTGTTGCTTCACTTTCTAACTGCTATCCTTTCAGAGAAAATCACTTTCCTTTGAACGTGCCTTAAGCTACTTACAAGCATTCACCACAGACTCACATGAGTTTCTCAGAAAGAGAAGCAGTCTGTTCAAACACTTCAGTTCACTGTGTGAAGAGAATGGAGTGTTGTTTCACTTTCTAAATGCTGTCTTATCAGAGAAAATCACTTTCCTTTGATAGTGCCTTAAGCTACTTAGAAGAATTCAGAAGAAACTCACATGTGTTTCTCTTAAAGAGAAGCAGTCTGTTCCAACACTTCAATTCACTGTGCGAAGTGAATGGAGTGTTGCTTCACTTTCTAAATGCTGTCCTTTCAGAGAAAATCACTTTCCTTTGAAAGTGCCTTAAGCTACTTACAAGCATTCAACAGAAACTCACATGTATTTCTCTGAAAGAGAAGCAGTCTTTTCCAACACTTCAATTCACTCTGCGAAGTGAATGGAGTGTTGCTTCACTTTCTAAATGCTATCCTTTCAGAGAAAATCACTTTCCTTTGAAAGTGCCTTAAGCTACTTACAAGCATTCACCAGAGACTCACATGAGTTTCTCTGAAAGAGAAGCAGTCTGTTTCAACACTTCAATTCAACGTGCGAAGTGAATGGAGTGTTGCTTCACTTTCTACATGCTGTCCTTTCAGAGAAAATCACTTTCCTTTGAAATTGCCTTAAGCTTCTCTCAAGAATTCAGAAGAAACTCACATGCTTTTCTCTGAAAGAGAAGCAGTCTGTTCCAACACTTCAATTCACTGTGCGAAGTGAATGGAGTGTTGCTTCACTTTCTAAATGCTCTCCTTTCAGAGAAAATCACTCTCTTTTGAAACATCCTTAATCTACTTATAAGCATTCACAAGAAACTCACGTCTGTTTCTCTGAAAGAGAAGGAGTCTGTTCCAACACTTCAATTCACTGTGGGAAGTGAATGGAGTGTTGCTTCACTTTCTACATGCTGTCCTTTCAGAGAAAATCACTTTCCTTTGAAAGTGCCTTAAGCTAGTTACAAGCGTTCAACAATAACTCACAAGCATTTCTCTAAAAGACAAGCAGTCAGTTCCAACACTTCAATTCATTGTGCGAAGTGAATAGAGTGTTGCTTCACTTTCTAAATGCTGTCCTTTCAGAGAAAATAACTTTCCTTTGAAAGTGCCTTAGGCTACTTACAAGCATTCACAAGAAACTCACATCTGTTTCTCTGAAAGAGAAGGAGTCTGTTCCAACACTTCAATTCACTGTGGGAAGTGAATGGAGTGTTGCTTCACTTTCTAAATGCTGTCCTTTCTGAGAAAATCATTTTCCTTTGTAAGTGCCTTAAGCTATTTGCAAGCATTCAACAGAAACTCACATGCATTTCTCTGAAAGAGCAGTCTGTTCCAACACTTCAATTCATTGTGCGAAGTGAATGGAGTGTTGCTTCACTCTCTAAATACTGTCCTTTCTGAGAAAACCACTTTCCTTTGAAAGTGCCTTAAGCTTCTTACAAGCATTCAGAAGAAGTCACATGCATTTTTCTGAAAGAGAAGCAGTCTGTTCAAACATTTCAATTCATTGTGCGAAGTGAATAGAGTGTTGCTTCAATTTCTAAATGCTGTCCTTTCAGAGAAAATCACTTTCCCTTGAAAGTGCCTTATGCTACTTACAAGCATTCAACAGAGACTCACATGAGTTTCTCTGAAAGATAAGCAGTCCGTTCCAACACTTCAATTCACTGTGCGAAGTGAATGAAGTGTTGATTCACTTTCTAAATGCTGTCCTTTCTGAGAAAATCACTTTCCTTTGAAAGTGCCTTAAGCTACTTACAAGAATTCAGAAGAAACTCACATGCGGTTCTCTGAAAGAGAAGCAGTCTGTTCCAACACTTCAATTCACTGTGCGAAGTGAATGGAGTGTTGCTTCACTTTCTAAATGCTCTCATTTCAGAGAAAATCACTCTCTTTTGAAACTGCCTTAATCTACTTACAAGCATTCACAAGAAACTCACATCTGTTTCTCTGAAAGAGAAGGAGTCTGTTCCAACACTTCAATTCACTGTGCGATGTGAATGGAGTGTTGCTTCACTTTCTAAATGCTGTCCTTTCAGAGAAAATCACTTTCCTTTGAAAGTGCCTTAAGCTACTTACAAGCATTCACCAGAGACTCACATGAGTTTCTCTGAAAGAGAAGCAGTCTGTTTCAACACTTCAATTCAATGTGCGAAGTGAATGGAGTGTTGCTTCACTTTCTAAATGCTGTCCTTTCAGAGAAAATCACTTTCCTTTGAAATTGCCTTAAGCTTCTCTCAAGAATTCAGAAGAAACTCACATGCTTTTCTCTGAAAGAGAAGCAGTCTGTTCCAACACTTCAATTCACTGTGCGAAGTGAATGGAGTGTTGTTTCACTTTCTAAATGCTCTCCTTTCAGAGAAAATCACTCTCTTTTGAAACATCCTTAATCAGTTTATAAGCATTCACAAGAAACTCACGTCTGTTTCTCTGAAAGAGAAGGAGTCTGTTCCAACACTTCAATTCACTGTGGGAAGTGAATGGAGTGTTGCTTCACTTTCTACATGCTGTCCTTTCAGAGAAAATCACTTTCCTTTGAAAGTGCCTTAAGCTACTTACAAGCGTTCAACAAAAACTCACATGCATTTCTCTAAAAGACAAGCAGTCAGTTCCAACACTTCCATTCATTGTGCGAAGTGAATAGAGTGTTGCTTCACTTTCTAAATGCTGTCCTTTCAGAGAAAATAACTTTCCTTTGAAAGTGCCTTAGGCTACTTACAAGCATTCACCAGAGACTCACATGAGTTTCTCTGAAAGAGAAGCAGTCTGTTCCAACACTTCAATTCATAGTGCGAAGTGAATGGAGTGTTGCTTCACTTTCTAAATGCTGTCCTTTCAGAGAAAATCACTTTCCTTTGAAAGTACCTTAAATTACTTTCAAGCATTCACAAAAAACTCATATGCGTTTCTCTGAAAGAGAAACAGTCTGTTCCAACACTTCAATTCACTGTGCGAAGTGAGTGGAGTGTTGCTTCACTTTCTAAATACTGTTCTTTCAGAGAAAATCACTTTCCTTTGAAAGTGCCTTAAGCTACTTACAAGCAGGCAGATGAAAGTCACATGCATTTCTCTGAAAAAGAAGCAGTCTTTTCCAACACTTCAATTCACTGTGCGAAATGAATGGAGTGTTGCTTCACTTTCTAACTGCTATCCTTTCAGAGAAAATCACTTTCCTTTGAACGTGCCTTAAGCTACTTACAAGCATTCACCACAGACTCACATGAGTTTCTCAGAAAGAGAAGCAGTCTGTTCAAACACTTCAGTTCACTGTGTGAAGAGAATGGAGTGTTGTTTCACTTTCTAAATGCTGTCTTATCAGAGAAAATCACTTTCCTTTGATAGTGCCTTAAGCTACATAGAAGAATTCAGAAGAAACTCACATGTGTTTCTCTTAAAGAGAAGCAGTCTGTTCCAACACTTCAATTCACTGTGCGAAGTGAATGGAGTGTTGCTTCACTTTCTAAATGCTGTCCTTTCAGAGAAAATCACTTTCCTTTGAAAGTGCCTTAAGCTACTTACAAGCATTCAACAGAAACTCACATGTATTTCTCTGAAAGAGAAGCAGTCTTTTCCAACACTTCAATTCACTGTGCGAAGTGAATGGAGTGTTGCTTCACTTTCTAAATGCTATCCTTTCAGAGAAAATCACTTTCCTTTGAAAGTGCCTTAAGCTACTTACAAGCATTCACCAGAGACTCACATGAGTTTCTCTGAAAGAGAAGCAGTCTGTTTCAACACTTCAATTCAACGTGCGAAGTGAATGGAGTGTTGCTTCACTTTCTACATGCTGTCCTTTCAGAGAAAATCACTTTCCTTTGAAATTGCCTTAAGCTTCTCTCAAGAATTCAGAAGAAACTCACATGCTTTTCTCTGAAAGAGAAGCAGTCTGTTCCAACACTTCAATTCACTGTGCGAAGTGAATGGAGTGTTGCTTCACTTTCTAAATGCTCTCCTTTCAGAGAAAATCACTCTCTTTTGAAACATCCTTAATCTACTTATAAGCATTCACAAGAAACTCACGTCTGTTTCTCTGAAAGAGAAGGAGTCTGTTCCAACACTTCAATTCACTGTGGGAAGTGAATGGAGTGTTGCTTCACTTTCTACATGCTGTCCTTTCAGAGAAAATCACTTTCCTTTGAAAGTGCCTTAAGCTAGTTACAAGCGTTCAACAATAACTCACAAGCATTTCTCTAAAAGACAAGCAGTCAGTTCCAACACTTCAATTCATTGTGCGAAGTGAATAGAGTGTTGCTTCACTTTCTAAATGCTGTCCTTTCAGAGAAAATAACTTTCCTTTGAAAGTGCCTTAGGCTACTTACAAGCATTCACAAGAAACTCACATCTGTTTCTCTGAAAGAGAAGGAGTCTGTTCCAACACTTCAATTCACTGTGGGAAGTGAATGGAGTGTTGCTTCACTTTCTAAATGCTGTCCTTTCTGAGAAAATCATTTTCCTTTGTAAGTGCCTTAAGCTATTTGCAAGCATTCAACAGAAACTCACATGCATTTCTCTGAAAGAGCAGTCTGTTCCAACACTTCAATTCATTGTGCGAAGTGAATGGAGTGTTGCTTCACTCTCTAAATACTGTCCTTTCTGAGAAAACCACTTTCCTTTGAAAGTGCATTAAGCTTCTTACAAGCATTCAGAAGAAGTCACATGCATTTTTCTGAAAGAGAAGCAGTCTGTTCAAACATTTCAATTCATTGTGCGAAGTGAATAGAGTGTTGCTTCACTTTCTAAATGCTGTCCTTTCAGAGAAAATCACTTTCCCTTGAAAGTGCCTTATGCTACTTACAAGCATTCAACAGAGACTCACATGAGTTTCTCTGAAAGATAAGCAGTCCGTTCCAACACTTCAATTCACTGTGCGAAGTGAATGAAGTGTTGATTCACTTTCTAAATGCTGTCCTTTCTGAGAAAATCACTTTCCTTTGAAAGTGCCTTAAGCTACTTACAAGAATTCAGAAGAAACTCACATGCGGTTCTCTGAAAGAGAAGCAGTCTGTTCCAACACTTCAATTCACTGTGCGAAGTGAATGGAGTGTTGCTTCACTTTCTAAATGCTCTCATTTCAGAGAAAATCACTCTCTTTTGAAACTGCCTTAATCTACTTACAAGCATTCACAAGAAACTCACATCTGTTTCTCTGAAAAAGAAGGAGTCTGTTCCAACACTTCAATTCACTGTGCGATGTGAATGGAGTGTTGCTTCACTTTCTAAATGCTGTCCTTTCAGAGAAAATCACTTTCCTTTAAAAGTGCCTTAAGCTACTTACAAGCAGTCAGAAGAAAGTCACATGCATTTCTCTGAAAGAGAAGCAGTCTGTTCCAACATTTCAATTCACCGTGGGAAGTGAATGGAGTGTTGCTTCACTTTCTAAATGATGTCCTTTCAGAGAAAATCACTTTCCTTTAAAAGTGCCTTAAGCTACTCACAAGCATTCAACAGAAACTCACATGCATTTCTCTGAAAGAGAAGCAGTCTGTTCCAACACTTCAATTCACTGTGCGATGTGAATAGAGTGTTTCTTCACTTTCTAAATGCTCTCCTTTCAGAGAAAATCACTTTCCTTTGAAAATGCCTTAAGCTAATTACAAGCAGTCAGAAGAAAGTCACATGCATTTCTCTGAAAGAGAAGCAGTCTGTTCCAACACTTCAATTCACCGTGGGAAGTGAATGGAGTGTTGCTTCACTTTCTAAATGCTGTCCTTTCAGAGAAAATCACTTTCCTTTGAAAGTGCCTTAAGCTACTTACAAGCAGTCAGAAGAAAGTCACATGCATTTCTCTGAAAGAGAAGCAGTCTGTTCCAACACTTCAATTCATTGTGCGTAGTGAATAGAGTGTTGCTTCACTTTCTAAATGCTGTCCTTTCAGAGAAAATCACTTTCCTTTGAAAGTGGCTTATGCTACTTACAAGCATTCACCAGTGACACACATGAGTTTCTCTGAAAGAGAAGCAGTCTGTTCCAACACTTCAATTCACTGTGCGAAGTGAATGGAGTGTTGCTTCACTTTCTAAATGCTGTCCTTTCAGAGAAAATCACTTTCCTTTGAAAGTGCCTTAAGCTACTTACAAGAATTCAGAAGAAACTCACATGCGTTTCTCTGAAACAGAAGCAGCCTGTTCCAACACCTCAATTCACTGTCCGAAGTGAATGGAGTGTTGCTTCACTTTCTAAATGCTCTCCTTTCAGAGAAAACCACTCTCTTTTGAAAATGCCTTAATCTACTTATAAGCATTCACAAGAAACTCACATCTGTTTCTCTGAAAGAGAAGGAGTCTGTTCCAACACTTCAATTCACTGTGGGAAGTGAATGGAGTGTTGCTTCACTTTCTAAATGCTGTCCTTTCTGAGAAAATCATTTTCCTTTGTAAGTGCCTTAAGCTATTTACAAGCATTCAACAAAAACTCACATGCATTTCTCTGAAAGAGCAGTCTGTTCCAACACTTCAATTTACTGTGCGAATTGAATGGAGTGTTGCTTCACTTTCGAAATGCTGTCCTTTCAGACAAAAACACTCTCTTTTGAAACTGCCTTAATCTACTTACAAGCATTCACAAGAAACTCACATCTGTTCCTCTGAAAGAGAAGGAGTCTGTTCCAACACTTCAATTCACTGTGGGAAGTGAATGGAGTGTTGCTTCACTTTCTAAATGCTATCCTTTCAGAGAAAATCACTTTCCTTTGAAAGTGCCTTAAGCTACTTACAAGCATTCAACAGAAACTCACATGCATTTCTGTGAAAGAGAAGCAGTCTGTTCCAACACTTCAATTCACCCTGGGAAGTGAATAGAGTGTTTCTTCACTTTCTAAATGCTCTCCTTTCAGAGAAAATCACTTTCCTTTGAAAGTGCCTTAAGCTACTTACAAGCAGTCAGAAGAAAGTCACATGCATTTCTCTGAAAGAGAAGCCGTCTGTTCCAACACTTCAATTCACCGTGGGAAGTGAATGGAGTGTTGCTTCACTTTCTAAATGATGTCCTTTCAGAGAAAATCACTTTCCTTTGAAAGTGCCTTAAGCTACTTACAAGCATTCAACAGAAACTCACATGCATTTCTCTGAAAGAGAAGCAGTCTGTTCCAACACTTCAATTCACCGTGGGAAGTGAATGGAGTGATGCTTCACATTCTAAATGCTGCCCTGTCAGAGAAAATCACTTTCCTTTGAAAGTGCCTTAAGCTACTTACAAGCATTCAAAAGAAACTCACATGCATTTCTCTGAAAGAGAAGCAGTCTGTTCCAACACTTCAATTCACCCTGGGAAGTGAATAGAGTGTTTCTTCACTTTCTAAATGCTCTCCTTTCAGAGAAAATCACTTTCCTTTGAAAGTGCCTTAAGCTACTTACAAGCAGTCAGAAGAAAGTCACATGCATTTCTCTGAAAGAGAAGCCGTCTGTTCCAACACTTCAATTCACCGTGGGAAGTGAATGGAGTGTTGCTTCACTTTCTAAATGATGTCCTTTCAGAGAAAATCACTTTCCTTTGAAAGTGCCTTAAGCTACTTACAAGCATTCAACAGAAACTCACATGCATTTCTCTGAAAGAGAAGCAGTCTGTTCCAACAATTCATTTCACCGTGGGAAGTGAATGGAGTGATGCTTCACATTCTAAATGCTGCCCTGTCAGAGAAAATCACTTTCCTTTGAAAGTGCCTTAAGCTACTTACAAGCATTCAACAGAAACTCACATGCATTTCTCTGAAAGAGAAGCAGTCTGTTCCAACACTTCAATTCACTGTGCGAAGGGAATAGAGTATTTCTTCACTTTCTAAATGCTCTCCTTTCAGAGAAAATCACTTTCCTTTGAAAGTGCCTTAAGCTACTTACAAGCAGTCAGAAGAAAGTCACATGCATTTCTCTGAAAGAGAAGCAGTCTTTTCGAACACTTCAATTCACCGTGGGAAGTGAATGGAGTGTTGCTTCACTTTCTAAATGATGTCCTTTCAGAGAAAATCACTTTCCTTTGTAAGTGCCTTAAGCTACTTACAAGCATTCAACAGAAACTCACATGCATTTCTCTGAAAGAGAAGCAGTCTGTAACAACACTTCAATTCACCGTGGGAAGTGAATGGAGTGTTGCTTCACTTTCTAAATGCTGTCTTATCAGAAAAATCCCTTTCCTTTGATAGTGCCTTAAGCTACTTACAAGAATTCAGAAGAAACTCACATGCATTTCTCTTAAAGACAAGCAGTCTGTTCCAACACTTCAATTCACTGTGCGAAGTGAATGGAGTGTTGCTTCACTTTCTAAATGCTGTCCTTTCAGAGAAAATCACTTTCCTTTGAAATTGCCTTAATCTACTTACAAGAATTCAGAAGAAACTCACATGCTTTTCTCTGAAAGAGAAGCAGTCTTTTCCAACACTTCAATTCACTGTGCGAAGTAAATGGAGTGTTGCTTCACTTTCTAAATGCTCTCCTTTCAGAGAAAATAACTTTCCTTTGAAAGTGCCTTAGGCTACTTACAAGCATTCACCAGAGACTCACATGAGTTTCTCTGAAAGAGAAGCAGTCTGTTCCAACACTTCAATTCACTGTGGGAAGTGAATGGAGTGTTGCTTCACTTTCTACATGCTGTCCTTTCAGAGAAAATCACTTTCCTTTGAAAGTGCCTTAAGCTACTTACAAGCGTTCAACAGAAACTCACATGCATTTCTCTAAAAGACAAGCAGTCAGTTCCAACACTTCAATTCATTGTGCGAAGTGAATAGAGTGTTGTTTCACTTTCTAAATGCTGTCCTTTCAGAGAAAATAACTTTCCTTTGAAAGTGCCTTAGGCTACTTACAAGCATTCACCAGAGACTCACATGAGTTTCTCTGAAAGAGAAGCAGTCTGTTCCAACACTTCAATTCATTGTGCGAAGTGAATGGAGTGTTGCTTCACTTTCTAAATGATGTCCTTTCAGAGAAAATCACTTTCCTTTGAAAGTGCCTTAAGCTACTTACAAGCATTCAACAGAAACTCACATGCATTTCTCTGAAAGAGAAGCAGTCTGTTCCAACACTTCAATTCACCGTGGGAAGTGAATGGAGTGATGCTTCACATTCTAAATGCTGCCCTGTCAGAGAAAATCACTTTCCTTTGAAAGTGCCTTAAGCTACTTACAAGCATTCAAAAGAAACTCACATGCATTTCTCTGAAAGAGAAGCAGTCTGTTCCAACACTTCAATTCACCCTGGGAAGTGAATAGAGTGTTTCTTCACTTTCTAAATGCTCTCCTTTCAGAGAAAATCACTTTCCTTTGAAAGTGCCTTAAGCTACTTACAAGCAGACAGAAGAAAGTCACATGCATTTCTCTGAAAGAGAAGCCGTCTGTTCCAACACTTCAATTCACCGTGGGAAGTGAATGGAGTGTTGCTTCACTTTCTAAATGATGTCCTTTCAGAGAAAATCACTTTCCTTTGAAAGTGCCTTAAGCTACTTACAAGCATTCAACAGAAACTCACATGCATTTCTATGAAAGAGAAGCAGTCTGTTCCAACACTTCATTTCACCGTGGGAAGTGAATGGAGTGATGCTTCACATTCTAAATGCTGCCCTGTCAGAGAAAATCACTTTCCTTTGAAAGTGCCTTAAGCTACTTACAAGCATTCAACAGAAACTCACATGCATTTCTCTGAAAGAGAAGCAGTCTGTTCCAACACTTCAATTCACTGTGCGAAGGGAATAGAGTATTTCTTCACTTTCTAAATGCTCTCCTTTCAGAGAAAATCACTTTCCTTTGAAAGTGCCTTAAGCTACTTACAAGCAGTCAGAAGAAAGTCACATGCATTTCTCTGAAAGAGAAGCAGTCTTTTCGAACACTTCAATTCACCGTGGGAAGTGAATGGAGTGTTGCTTCACTTTCTAAATGATGTCCTTTCAGAGAAAATCACTTTCCTTTGTAAGTGCCTTAAGCTACTTACAAGCATTCAACAGAAACTCACATGCATTTCTCTGAAAGAGAAGCAGTCTGTTCCAACACTTCAATTCACCGTGGGAAGTGAATGGAGTGTTGCTTCACTTTCTAAATGCTGTCCTTTCAGAGAAAATCACTTTCCTATGAAAGTGCCTTAAGCTACTTACAAGCATTCAACAGAAACTCACATGCATTTCTCTGAAAGAGAAGCAGTCTGTAACAACACTTCAATTCACCGTGGGAAGTGAATGGAGTGTTGCTTCACTTTCTAAATGCTGTCTTATCAGAAAAATCCCTTTCCTTTGATAGTGCCTTAAGCTACTTACAAGAATTCAGAAGAAACTCACATGCATTTCTCTTAAAGACAAGCAGTCTGTTCCAACACTTCAATTCACTGTGCGAAGTGAATGGAGTGTTGCTTCACTTTCTAAATGCTGTCCTTTCAGAGAAAATCACTTTCCTTTGAAATTGCCTTAATCTACTTACAAGAATTCAGAAGAAACTCACATGCTTTTCTCTGAAAGAGAAGCAGTCTTTTCCAACACTTCAATTCACTGTGCGAAGTAAATGGAGTGTTGCTTCACTTTCTAAATGCTCTCCTTTCAGAGAAAATCACTCTCTTTTGAAGCATCCTTAATCTACTTATAAGCATTCACAAGAAACTCACGTCTGTTTCTCTGAAAGAGAAGGAGTCTCTTCCAACACTTCAATTCACTGTGGGAAGTGAATGGAGTGTTGCTTCACTTTCTACATGCTGTCCTTTCAGAGAAAATCACTTTCCTTTGAAAGTGCCTTAAGTTACTTACAAGCGTTCAACAGAAACTCACATGCATTTCTCTAAAAGACAAGCAGTCA
This sequence comes from Myodes glareolus, assembly GCF_982192425.1. NCBI lineage: Eukaryota > Metazoa > Chordata > Mammalia > Rodentia > Cricetidae > Myodes > Myodes glareolus. The sequence continues at coordinate 303,647 of NC_142047.1, read as the reverse complement.
GTTCCAACACTTCAATTCATTGTGCGAAGTGAATAGAGTGTTGTTTCACTTTCTAAATGCTGTCCTTTCAGAGAAAATAACTTTCCTTTGAAAGTGCCTTAGGCTACTTACAAGCATTCACCAGAGACTCACATGAGTTTCTCTGAAAGAGAAGCAGTCTGTTCCAACACTTCAATTCATTGTGCGAAGTGAATGGAGTGTTGCTTCACTTTCTAAATGCTGTCCTTTCAGAGAAAATCACTTTCCTTTGAAAGTGCCTTAAGCTACTTACAAGCATTTAACAGAAACTCACATGCATTTCTCTGAAAGAGAAGCAGTCTGTTCCAACACTTCAATTCATTGTGCGAAGTGAATAGAGTGTTGCTTCACTTTCTAAACGCTGTCCTTTCAGAGAAAATCACGTTCCTTTGAAAGTGCCTTAAGCTACTTACTAGCATTCACCAGAGAATCACATGAGTTTCTCTGAAAGAGAAGCAGTCTGTTCCAACACTTCAATTCATTGTGCGAAGTGAATAGTGTGTTGCTTCACTTTCTAAATGCTGTCCTTTCTGAGAAAATCACTTTCCTTTGAAAGTGCCTTATGCTACTTACAAGCATTCACCAGAGACACACATGATTTTCTCTGAAAGAGAAGCAGTCTGTTCCAACACTTCAATTCACTGTGCGAAGTGAATGGAGTGTTGATTCACTTTCTAAATGCTGTCCATTCAGAGAAAATCACTTTCCTTTGAAAGCGCCTTAAGCTACTTACAAGAATTCAGAAGAAACTCACATGCGTTTCTCTGAAAGAGAAGCAGCCTGTTCCAACACCTCAATTCACTGTCCGAAGTGAATGGAGTGTTGCTTCACTTTCTAAATGCTCTCCTTTCAGAGAAAACCACTCTCTTTTGAAAATGCCTTAATCTACTTATAAGCATTCACAAGAAACTCACATTTGTTTCTCTGAAAGAGGAGTCTGTTCCAACACTTCAATTCACTGTGGGAAGTGAATGGAGTGTTGCTTCACTTTCTAAATGCTGTCCTTTCAGAGAAAATCATTTTTCTTTGAAAGTGCCTTAAGCTACTTACAAGCATTCAACAGAAACTCACATGCATATCTCTGAAAGAGTAGCAGTCTGTTCCAACACTTCAATTCACCGTGGGAAGTGAATGGAGTGTTGCTTCACTTCCTAAATGCTGTCCTTTCAGAGAAAATCACTTTCCTTTGAAAGTGCCTTAAGCTACTTACAAGCATTCAACAGAAACTCTCATGCATTTCTCTGAAAGAGAAGCAGTCTGTTCCAACACTTCAATTCATTGTGCGAAGTGGATAGAGTGTTGCTTCACTTTCTAAACGCTGTCCTCTCAGAGAAAATCACGTTCCTTTGAAAGTGCCTTAAGCTACTTACTAGCATTCACCAGAGAATCACATGAGTTTCTCTGAAAGAGAAGCAGTCTGTTCCAACACTTCTATTCACTGTGTGAAGTGAATGAAGTGTTGCTTCACTTTCTAAATACTATCCTTTCAGAGAAAATCACGTTCATTTGAAAGTGCCTTAAGCTACTTACAAGCAGTCAGAAGAATGTCACATGCATTTCTCTGAAAGAGAAGCAGTCTGTTCCAACACTTCAATTCATTGTGCGAAGTGAATAGTGTGTTGCTTCGCTTTCTAAATGCTGTCCTTTCTGAGAAAATCACTTTCCTTTGAAAGTGCATTATGCTACTTACAAGCATTCACCAGAGACAAACATGAGTTTCTCTGAAAGAGAAGCAGTCTGTTCCAACACTTCAATTCACTGTGCGAAGTGAATGGAGTGTTGCTTCACTTTCTAAATGCTGTCCATTCAGAGAAAATCACTTTCCTTTGAAAGTGCCTTAAGCTACTTACAAGAATTCAAAAGAAACTCACATGCGTTTCTCTGAAAGAGAAGCAGCCTGTTCCAACACCTCAATTCACTGTCCGAAGTGAATGGAGTGTTGCTTCACTTTCTAAATGCTCTCCTTTCAGAGAAAACCACTCTCTTTTGTAAATGCGTTAATCTACTTATAAGCATTCACAAGAAACTCACATTTATTTCTCTGAAAGAGAAGGAGTCTGTTCCAAAACTTCAATTCACTGTGGGAAGTGAATGGAGTGTTGCTTCACTTTCTAAATGCTGTCCTTTCAGAGAAAATCATTTTCCTTTGAAAGTGCCTTAAGCTACTTAGAAGCATTCAACAGAAACTCACATGCATTTCTCTGAAAGAGCAGTCTGTTCCAACACTTCAATTCATTGTGCGAAGTGAAGAGAGTGTTGCTTCACATTCTAAATGCTGTCCTTTCAGAGAAAATCACTTTCTTTTGAAAGTGCCTTAAGCTACTTACAAGCATTCACCAGAGACTCACATGAGATTCTCGGAAAGAGAAACAGTCTGTTCCAACACTTCAATTCACTGTGCGAAGTGAATGGAGTGTTGCTTCACTTTCTAAATACTGTCCTTTCTGAGAAAATCACTTTCCTATGAAAGTGCCTTAAGCTACTTACAAGCATTCAGAAGAAGTCACATGCATTTCTCTGAAAGAGAAGGAGTCTGTTCAAACACTTCAATTCATTGTGCGAAGTGAATAGAGTGTTGCTTCACTTTCTAAATGATGTCCTTTCAGAGAAAATCACTTTCCGTTGAAAGTGCCTTATGCTACTTACAAGCATTCAACAGAGACTCACATGCGTTTCTCTGAAAGAGAAGCAGTCTGTTCCAACACTTCAATTCACTGTGCGAAGTGAATGAAGTGTTGCTTCACTTTCTAAATGCTGTCCTTTCTGAGAAAATCACTTTCCTTTGAAAGTACCTTAAGCTACTTACAAGAATTCAGAAGAAACTCACATGCGGTTCTCTGAAAGAGAAGCAGTCTGTTCCAACACTTCCATTCACTGTGCGAAGTGAATGGAGTGTTGCTTCACTTTCTAAATGCTCTCATTTCACAGAAAATCACTCTCTTTTGAAACTGCCTTAATCTACTTACAAGCATTGACAAGAAACTCACATCTGTTTCTCTGAAAGAGAAGGAGTCTGTTCCAACACTTCAATTCACTGTGCGAAGTGAATGGAGTGTTGCTTCACTTTCTAAATGATGTCCTTTCAGAGAAAATCACTTTCCTTTGAAAGTGCCTTAAGCTACTTACAAGCATTCAACAGAAACTCACATGTATTTCTCTGAAAGATAAGCAGTCTGTTCCAACACTTCAATTCACTGTGCGAAGTGAATGAAGTGTTGCTTCACTTTCTAAATGCTGTCTTTTCTGAGAAAATCACTTTCCCTTGAAAGTGCCTTATGCTACTTACAAGCATTCAACAGAGACTCACATGAGTTTCTCTGAAAGAGAAGCAGTCTGTTTCAACACTTTAATTCAATGTGCGAAGTGAATGGAGTGTTTCTTCACTTTCTAAATGCTGTCCTTTCAGAGAAAATCACTTTCCTTTGAAATTGCCTTAAGCTACTTACAAGAATTCAGAAGAAACTCACATGCTTTTCTCTGAAAGAGAAGCAGTCTGTTCCAACACTTCAATTCACTGTGCGAAGTGAATGGAGTGTTGCTTCACTTTCTAAATGCTCTCCTTTCAGAGAAAATCACTCTCTTTTGAAGCATCCTTAATCTACTTATAAGCATTCACAAGAAACTCACGTCTGTTTCTCTGAAAGAGAAGGAGTCTCTTCCAACACTTCAATTCACTGTGGGAAGTGAATGGAGTGTTGCTTCACTTTCTACATGCTGTCCTTTCAGAGAAAATCACTTTCCTTTGAAAGTGCCTTAAGCTACATACGAGCGTTCAACAGAAACTCACATGCATTTCTCTAAAAGACAAGCAGTCAGTTCCAAAACTTCAATTCATTGTGCGAAGTGAATAGAGTGTTGCTTCACTTTCGAAATGCTGTCCTTTCAGAGAAAATAACTTTGCTTTGAAAGTGCCTTAGGCTACTTACAAGCATTCACCAGAGACTCACATGAGTTTCTCTGAAAGAGAAGCAGTCTGTTCCAACACTTCAATTCATTCTGCGAAGTGAATGGAGTGTTGCTTCACTTTCTAAATGCTGTCCTTTCAGAGAAAATCACTTTCCTTTGAAAGTACCTTAAATTACTTTCAAGCATTCACAAAAAACTCATATGCGTTTCTCTGAAAGAGAAACAGTCTATTCCAACACTTCAATTCACTGTGCGAAGTGAATGGAGTGTTGCTTCACTTTCTAAATACTGTCCTTTCAGAGAAAATCACTGTCCTTTGAAAGTGCCTTAAGCTACTTACAAGCATTCAACAGAAACTCACAAGCATTTCTCTGAAAGAGAAGCAGTCTGTTCTAACACTTCAATTCAGTGTGCGAAGTGAATAAAGTGTTTCTTCACTTTCTAAATGCTCTCCTTTCAGAGAAAATCACTTTCCTTTGAAAGTGCCTTAAGCTACTTACAAGCAGTCAGAAGAAAGTCACATGCATTTCTCTGAAAGAGAAGCAGTCTGTTCTAATGCTTCAATTCATTGTGCGAAGTGAATGGAGTGTTGCTTCACTTTCTAAATGCTGTCCTTTCACAGAAAATCACTTTCCTTTGAAAGTGCCTTAAGCTACTTCCAGCATTCACCAGAAACTCACCTGAGTTTCTCTGAAATAGAAGCAGTCTGTTCCAACACTTCAATTCACTGTGCGAAGTGAATGGAGTGTTGCAAGAATTTCTAAATGCTGTCCTTTCAGATAAAATCACTTTCCTTCGAAAGTGCCTTAATCTACTTATAAGCCTTCACAAGAAACTCACATCTGTTTCTCTGAAAGAGAAGGAGTCTGTTCCAACACTTCAATTCACTGTGGGAAGTGAATGGAGTGTTGCTTCACTTTCTCAATGCTGTCCTTTCAGAGAAAATCACTTTCCTTTGAAAGTGCCTTAAGCTACTTACAAGCAGTCAGAAGTAAGTCACATGCATTTCTCTGAAAGAGAAGCAGTCTGTTCCAACACTTCAATTCACCGTGGGAAGTGAATGGAGTGTTGCTTCACTTTCTAAATGATGCCCTTTCAGAGAAAATAACTTTCCTTTGAAAGTGCCTTAAGCTACTTGCAAGCATTCAACAGAAACTCACATGCATTTCTCTGAAAGAGAAGCAGTCTGTTCCAACACTTCAATTCACTGTGCGAAGTGAATGGAGTGTTGCTTCACTTTCTAAATGCTCTCCTTTCAGAGAAAATCACTTTCCTTTGAAAGTGCCTTAAGCTACTTACAAGCATTCAACAGAAACTCACATGCATTTCTCTGAAAGAGAAGCAGTCTAGTCCAACAGTTCAATTCACCGTGGGAAGTGAATGGAGTGTTGCTTCACTCTCTAAATGCTGTCCTTTCAGAGAAAATCACTTTCCTTTGAAAGTGCCTTAAGCTACTTACAAGCATTCAACAGAAACTCACATGCATTTCTCTGAAAGAGAAGCAGTCTGTTCCAACACTTCAATTCATTGTGCGAAGTGAATAGAGTGTTGCTTCACTTTGAAAATGCTGTCCTTTCAGAGAAAATCACGTTCCTTTGAATGTTCCTTATGCTACTTACAAGCATTCACCAGAGACTCACCTGAGTTTCTCTGAAAGAGAAGCAGTCTGTTCCAACACTTCAATTCACTGTGTGAAGTGAATGGATTCTTGCTTCACTTTCTAAGTACTGTCCTTTCAGAGAAAATCACTTTCCTTTGAAAGTGCCTTAAGCTACTTACTAGCATTCACCAGAGACTCACATGCAGTTCTCGGAATGAGAAGCAGTCTGTTCCAACATTTCAATTAATTGTGCGAAGTGAATGGAGTGTTGCTTCACTTTCTAAATGCTCTCCTTTCAGAGAAAATCACTTTCCTTTGAAAGTGCCTTAAATTACTTTCAAGCATTCACAAAATCTAACATGCGTTTCTCTAAAAGAGAAGGAGTCTGTTCCAACACTTCAATTAATTGTGCGAAATGAAAGGAGTGTTGCTTCACTTTCTAAATGCTGTCCTTTCAGAGAAAATAACTTTCCTTTGAAAGTGCCTTAGTCTACTTACAAGCATTCACCAGAGACTCACATGAGTTTCTCTGAAAGAGAAGCAGTCTGTTCCAACACTTCAATTCACTGTGCGAAGTGAATGGAGTGTTGCTTCACTTTCTAAATGCTCTCCATTCAGAGAAAATCACTCTCTTTTGAAACTGCCTTAATCTACTTATAAGCATTCACAAGAAACTCACATCTGTTTCTCTGAAAGAGAAGGAGTCTGTTCCAACACTTCAGTTCACTGTGGGAAGTGACTGGAGTGTTGCTTCAATTTCTAAATGCTGTCCTTTCAGAGAAAATCACTTTCCTTTGAAAGAGCCTTAAGCTACTTACAAGCATTCACCAGAGACTCACATGAGTTTCTCTGAAAGAGAAACAGTCTGTTCCAACACTTCAATTCACTGTGCGAAGTGAATGGAGTGTTTCTTCACTTTCTAAATGCTGTCCTTTCAAAGAAAATCACTTTCCTTTGAAAGTGCCTTAAGCTACTTACAAGCAGTCAGAAGAAAGTCACATGCATTTCTCTGAAAGAGAAGCCGTCTTTCCAACGCTTCAATTCATTTTGCGAAGTGAATGGAGTGTTGCTTCACTTTCTAAATGATGTCCTTTCAGAGAAAATCACTTTCCTTTGAAAGTGCCTTAAATTACTTTCAAGCATTCACAAAAATCTCACATGCGTTTCTCTGAAAGAGAAGGAGTCTGTTCCAACACTTCAATTCACTGTGCGAAGTGAATGGAGTGTTGCTTCACTTTCTAAATGCTGTCCTTTCAGAGAAAATCACTTTCCTTTGAAAGTGCCTTATGCTACTTATAATCATTCACCAGAAACACACATGAGTTTCTCTGAAAGAGAAGCAGTCTGTTCCAACACCTCAATTCACTGTGCGAAGTGAATGGAGTGTTGCTTCACTTTCTAAATGCTGTCCTTTCTGAGAAAATCAGTTTCCTTCGAAAGTGCCTTAAGCTACTTACAAGCATTCAACAGAAACTCACATGCATTTCTCTGAAAGAGAAGCGGTCTGTTCCAACACTTCAATTCACTGTGGGAAGTGAATAGAGTGTTGCTTCACTTTCTAAATGCTGTCCTTTCAGAGAAAATCAGTTTCCTTTGAAAGTGCCTTAAGCTACTTACAAGCATTCACCAAGACTCACATGAGTTTCTCTCAAAGAGAAGTAGTCTGTTCCAAAAGTTCAATTCACTGTGCGAAGTGAATGGAGGGTTGCTTCACTTTCTAAATGCTGTCTTTTCAGAGAAAATCACTTTCCTTTGAAAGTGCCTAAGGCTACTCACAAGCAGTCAGACAAAATTCACATGCATTTCTCTGAAAGAAAAGCAGTCTGTTCCAACCCTTCAATTCACTGTGCGAAGTGAATGGAGTGTTGCTTCGCTTTCTAAATGCTGTCCTCTCTGAGAAAATCACATTCCTTTGAAAGTGCCTTAAGCTACTTACAAGAATTCAGAAGAAACTCACATGCATTTCTCTGAAAGAGAAGCAGTCTGTTCCAACACTTCAATTCATTGTGCGAAGTGAATGGAGTGTTGCTTCACATTCTAAATGCTATCCATTCAGAGAAAATCACTTTCCTTTGAAAGTGCCTTAAGCTACTTACAAGCATTCACCAGAGACTCACATGAGTTTCTCTGAAAGAGAAGCATTCTGTTCCAACACTTCAATTCACTGTTCCAAGTGAATGGAGTGTTGCTTCACTTTCTAAGTGCTGTCCTTTCAGAGAAAGTCACTTTCCTTTGAAAGTGCCTTAAGCTACTTACAAGAATTCAGAAGAAACTCACATGAGTTTCTCTTAAAGGGAAGCAGTCTGTTCTAACATTTCAATTCACTGTGAGAAGTGAATGGAGTGTTGCTTCACTTTCTAAATGCTCTCCTTTAAGAGAAAATCAATCTCTTTTGAAACTGCCTTAATCTACTTATAAGCATTCACAAGAAACTCACATATGTTTCTCTGAAAGAGAAGGAGTCTGTTCCAACACTTCAATCCACTGTGGGAAGTGAATGGAGTGTTGCTTCACTTTCTAAATGCTGTCCTTTCAGAGAAATCACTTTCCTTTGAAAGTGCCTTAAATTACTTTCAAGCATTCACAAAAATCTCACATGCGTTTCTCTGAAAGAGAAGGAGTCTGTTCCAACACTTCAATTCACTGTGCGAAATGAATGGAGTGTTGCTTCACTTTCTAAATGCTGTCCTTTCAGAGAAAATCACTTTCCTTTGAAAGTGCCTTATGCTACTTATAATCATTCATCCAGAAACACACATGCATTTCTCTGAAAGAGAAGCAGTCTGCTCCAAAATTTCAATTCATTGTGCGAAGTGAAGAGAGTGTTGCTTCACTTTCTAAATGCTGTCCTTGCAGAGAAAATCACTTTCCTTTGAAAGTGCCTTAGGCTACTTACAAGCATTCACCAGAGACTGACATGCCTTTCTCTGAAAGAGAAGCAGTCTTTTCCAACACTTCAATTAATTGTGCGAAGTGAATGGAGTGTTGTTTAACTTTCTAAATGCTATCCTTTCAGAGAAAATCACTTTCCTTTTAAAGTGCCTTAAGCTACTTACAAGCATTCACCAGAGACTCACATGAGTTTCTCTGAAAGAGAAGCAGTCTGTTCCAACACTTCAATTCACTGTGCGAAGTGAATGGAGTGTTGCTTCACTTTCTAAATGCTGTCCTTTCAGAGAAAATCACTTTCCTTTGAAACTGCCATAAGCTACTTACAAGAATTCAGAAGAAACTCACATGCGTTTCTCTTAAAGAGAAGCAGTCTGTTCCAACACTTCAATTCACTGTGCGAAGTGAATGGAGTGTTGCTTCACTTTCTAAATGCTCTCCTTTCAGAGAAAATCACTCTCTTTTGAAACTGCCTTAATCTACTTATAAGCATTCACAAGAAACTCACATTTGTTTCTCTGAAAGAGAAGGAGTCTGTTCCAACACTTCAATTCACTGTGGGAATTGAATGGAGTGTTGTTTCACTTTCTAAATGCTGTCCTTTCAGAAAAAATCACTCTCTTTTGAAACTGCCTTAAGCTACTTACAAGCATTGAACAGAAACTCACATGCATTTCTCTGAAAGAGAAGCAGTCTGTTCCAACACTTCAATTCATTGTGCGAAGTGAATAGAGTGTTACTTCACTTTCTAAATGCTGTCCTTTCAGAGAAAATCACTTTACTTTGAACGTGCCTTAAGCTACTAACAAGCAGTCAGAAGAAAGTCACATCCATTTCTCTGAAAGAGAAGCAGTCTGTTCCAACACTTCAATTCACTGTGCGAAGTGAATAGAGTGTTGCTTCACTTTCTAAATGCTCTCCTTTCAGAGAAAATCACTCTCTTTTGAAAGTGCCTTAAGCTACTTACAAGCATTCAACAGAAACTCACATGTAATTCTTTGAAAGAGAAGCAGTCTTCTCCAACACTTAAATTCACTGTGCGAAGTGAATGGAGTGTTGCTTCACTTTCTAAATGCTGTCCTTTCAGAGAAAATCACTTTCCTTTGAAAGTGCCTTAAGCTACTTACAAGAATTCAGAAGAAACTCACATGCGTTTCTCTTAAAGAGAAGCAGTCTGTTCCAACACTTCAATTCACTGTGGGAAGTGAATGGAGTGTTGCTTCTCTCTCTAAATGCTCTCCTTTCAGAGAAAATCACTGTCTTTTGAAACTGCCTTAATCTACTTATAAGAATACACAAGAAACTCACATCTGTTTCTCTGAAAGAGAAGGAGTCTGTTCCAACACTTCAATTCACTGTGCGAAGTGAATGGAGTGTTGCTTCACTTTCTAAATACTGTCCTTTCAGAGAAAATCACTTTACTTTGAAAGTGCCTTTACTTACAAGCAGTCAGAAGAAACTCACATGCGTTTCTCTGAAAGAGAAGCAGTCTGTTCCAACACTTCAATTCACTGTGCGAAGTGAATAGAGTGTTGCTTCACTTTCTAAATGCTGTCCTTTCAGAGAAAATCACTTTCCTTCGAAAGTGCCTTAAGCTACTAACAAGCTTTCACCAGAGACTCATGAGTTTATCTGAAAGAGAAGCAGTCTGTTCCAACACTTAAATTCACTGTTCGAAGTGAATGGAGTTTTGCTTCACTTTCTAAATGCTGTCCTTTCAGAGGAAATCTCTTTCCTTTGAAAGTACCTTATGCTACTTACAAGCATTCACCAGAGACTCACATGAGTTTCTCTGAAAGAGAAGCAGTCTGTTCCAACACTTCAATTCACTGTGCGAAGTGAATAAAGTGTTGCTTCACTTTCTAAATTCTGTCATTTCTGAGAAAATCACTTTCCTTTGATAGTACCTTAAGCAACTTACAAGAATTCAGAAGAAACTCACATGCGTTTCTCTAAAAGAGAAGCAGTCTGTTCCAACACTTCAATTCACTGGGCGAAGTGAATGTGAATGGAGTGTTGCTTCAATTTCTAAATGCTCTCCTTTCAGAGAAAATCACTCTCTTTTGAAACTGCCTTTATCTACTTATATGCCTTCACAAGAAACTCACATCTGTTTCTCTGAAAGAGAAGGAGTCTGTTCCAACACTTCAATTCACTGTGCAAAGTGAATGGAGGTTTGCTTCACTTTCTAAATGCTGTCCTTTCACGGAAAATCACTTTCCTTTGAAAGTGCCTTAAGCTACTTACAAGCATTCAACAGAAACTCACATGTATTTCTCTGAAAGTTATTAAGTCTTTTCCAACACTTCAATTCACTGTGCGAAGTGAATGGAGGGTTGCTTAACTTTCTAAATGCTGTCCTTTCAGAGAAAATCACTTTCCTTTGAAAGTGCCTTAAGCTACTTACAAGCATTCACCAGAGACTCACATGAGTTTCTCTGAAAGGGAAGCAGTCTGTTCCAACACTTCAAATCACTGCTCGAAGTGAATGGAGTGTTGCTTCACTTTGTAAATTCTGTCCTTTCAGAGAAAATCCCTTTCCTTTGAAAGTACATTAAGCTACTTACAAGAATTCAGAAGAAACTCACATCCGTTTCTCTTAAAGAGAAGCAGTCTGTTCCAACACTTCAATTCACTGTGCGAAGTGAATGGAGTGTTGCTTCACTTTCTAAATGCTGTCCTTTCAGAGAAAATCACTGTCTTTTGAAACTGCCTTAATCTACTTATAAGCATTCACAAGAAACTCACATCTGTTTCTCTGAAATAGAAGGAGTCTGTTCCAACACTTCAATTCACTGTGCGAAGTGAATGGAGTGTTGCTTCACTTTCTAAATACTGTCCTTTCAGAGAAAATCACTTTCCTTTGAAAGTGCCTTTACTTACAAGCAGTCAGAAGAAACTCACATGCGTTTCTCTGAAAGAGAAGCAGTCTGTTCCAACACTTCAATTCACTGTGCAAAGTGAATAGAGTGTTGCTTCACTTTCTAAATGCTGTCCTTTCAGATAAAATCACTTTCCTTTGAAAGTGCCTTAAGCTACTTACAAGCAATCACCAGAGACTCACATGAGTTTCTCTGAAAGAGAAGCAGTCTGTTCCAACACTTAAATTCACTGTTCGAAGTGAATGGAGTGTTGCTTCACTTTCTAAATGCTGTCCTTTCAGAGAAAATCCCTTTCCTTTGAAAGTACCTTAAGGTACTTACAAGAATTCAGAAGAAACTCACATGCGTTTCTCTTAAAGAGAAGCAGTCTGTTCCAACACTTCAATTCACTGTGGGAAGTGAATGGAGTGTTGCTTCACATTCTAAATGCTCTCCTTTCACAGAAAATCATTCTCTTTTGAAACTGCCTTTATCTACTTATAAACATTTTCAAGAAACTCACATCTGTTTCTCTGAAAGTGAAGGAGTCTGTTCCAACACTTCAATTCACTGTGGGAAGTGAATGGAGTGTTCCTTAACTTTCTAAATGCTGTCCTTTCAGAGAAAATCACTTTCCTTTGAAAGTGCCTTAAGCTACTTACTAGAATTCAACAGAAATTCATATGCATTTCTCTGAAAGAGAAGCAGTCTGTTCCAACACTTCAATTCACTGTGCAAAGTGAATGGAGTGCTGCTTCACTTTCTAAATGCTGTCCTTTCAGAGAAAATCACTTTCCTTTGAAAGTGCCTTAAGCTACTTACAAGCATTCAACAGAAACTCACATGTATTTCTCTGAAAGAGATTAAGTCTTTTCCAACACTTCAATTCACTGTGCGAAGTGAATGGAGTGTTGCTTCACTTTCTAAATACTGTCCTTTCAGAGAAAATCACTCTCTTTTGAAACTGCCTTAATCTACTTACAAGCATTCACAAGAAACTCTCATCTGTTTCTCTGAAAGAGAAGGAGTCTCTTCCAACACTTCAATTCACTGTGCAAAGTGAATGGAGGGTTGCTTCACTTTCTAAAAGCTGTCCTTTCAGAGAAAATCACTTTCCTTTGAAAGTGCCTTAAGCTACTTACAAGCATTCACCAGAGACTCACATGAGTTTCTCTGAAAGAGAAGCAGTCTGTTCGAACCCTTCAATTCACTGTTCGAAGTGAATGGAGTGTTGCTTCACTTTCTAAATGCTGTCCTTTCAGAGAAAATCCCTTTCCTTTGAAAGTACCTTAAGCTACTTACAAGAATTCAGAAGAAAAACACATGCGTTTCTCTTAAAGAGAAGCAGTCTGTTCCAACACTTCAATTCACTGTGTAAAGTGAATGGAGTGTTGCTTCACTTTCTAAATACTGTCCTTTCCGAGTAAATCACTATCCTTTGAAAGTGCCTTAAGCTACTTACAAGCATTCAACAGAAACTCACATGTTATTTTTTGAAAGAGATGCAGTCTTTTCTAACACTTCAATTCACTGTGCGAAGTGAATGGAGTGTTGCTTCACTTTCTAAATGCTATCATTTCAGAGAAAATCACTTTACTTTTAAAGTGCCTTAAGCTACTTACAAGCATTCAACAGAAACTCACATGAGTTTCTCTGAAAGAGAAGCAGTCTGTTCCAACACTTCAATTCACTGTGCGAAGTGAATGGAGTGTTGCTTCACTTTCTAAATGCTCTCCTTTCAGAGAAAATCACTCTCTTTTAAACCGCCTTAATCTACTTACAAGCATTCACAAGAAACTCACATCTGTTTCTCTGAAAGAGAAGGAGTCTGTTCCAATACTTCAATTAACTGTGCGAAGTGAATGGAGTGTTGCTTCACTTTCTAAATGCTGTCCTTTCAGAGAAAATCACTTTCCTTTTTAAGTGCCTTAAGCTACTTATAAGCATTCACTGGAAACTCACATCTCTTTCTCTGAAAGAGAAGGAGTCTGTTCCAACACTTCAATTCATTGTGTGAAGTGAATGGAGTGTTGCTTCACTTTCTAAATGCTGTCCTTTCAGAGAAAATCACTTTCGTTTGAAAGTGCCTTAAGCTACTTACAAGCATTCAACAGAAACTCACATGCATTTCTGTGAAAGAGAAGCAGTCTGTTCCAACACTTCAGTTCATTGTGCGAAGTGAATAGAGTGTTGCTTCACTTTCTAAATGCTGTCCTTTCAGAGAAAATCACTTTCCTTTGAAAGTGCCTTAAGCTAATACAAGCATTCAACAGAGACTCCCATGACTTTCTCTGAAAGAGAAGCAGTCTGTTCCAACACTTCAATTCACTGTGTGAAGTGAATGGAGTGTTGCTTCACTTTCTAAATACTGTCCTTTCAGAGAAAATCACTTTCCTTTGAAAGTGCCTTAAGCTACTTTCAAGCAGTCAGAAGAAAGTCACATGCATTTCTCTGAAAGAAAAGCAGTCTGCTCCAACACTTCAATTCATTGTGCGAAATGAAAAATTGTTGCTTCACTTTCTAAATGCTGTCCTTTCAGAGAAAATCACTTTCCTTTGAAAGTGCCTTAAGATACTTGCAAGCATTCACAAGAAACACAAATGCGTTTCTCTGAAAGAGAAGCAGTCTGTTCCAACACTTCAATTCTCTGTGCGAAGTGAATGGAGTATTGCTTCACTTTCGAAATGCTGTCCTTTCAGAGAATATCACATTCCTTTGAAAGTGCCTTAAGCTACTTACAAGCGTTCAACAGAAACTCACATGCATTTCTCTGAAAAGCAGCAGTCTGTTCCAACACTTCAGTTCACTGTGCGAAGTGAATGGAGTGTTGCTCCACTTTCTAAATGCTCTCCTTTCAGAGAAAATCACTCTCTTTTAAACTGCCTTAATCTACTTACATGCATTCACAAGAAACTCACATCTGTTTCTCTGAAAGAGAAGGAGTCTGTTCCAACACTTCAATTCACTGTGCGAAGTGAATGGAGTGTTGCTTCACTTTCTAAATGCTGTCCTTTCAGAGAAAATCACTTTCCTTTGAAAGTGCCTTAAGCTACTTATAAGCATTCACAGGAAACTCACATCTTTTTCTCTGAAAGAGAAGGAGTCTGTTCAAACAATTCAATTCACTGTTTGAAGTGAATGGAGTGTTGCTTCACTTTCTAAATGCTGTCCTTTCAGAGAAAATCACTTTCCTTTGATAGTGCCTTAAGCTAATTTCAAGCATTCAACAGAAACTCACATGCATTATTCTGAAAGAGAAGCAGTCTGTTCCAACACTTCAATTCACTGTGCGAAGTGAATAGAGTGTTGCTTCACTTTCTAAATGCTGTCCTTTCAGAGAAAATCACTTTCCTTTGAAAGTGCCTTAAGCTACTTACAAGCATTAACCAGAGACTCTCATGCGTTTCTCTGAAAGAGAAGCAGTCTGTTCCAACACTTCAATTAATTGTGTGAAGTGAATGGAGTGTTGCTTCACTTTCTAAATGCTATCCTTTCAGAGAAAATCACTTTCGTTTGAAAGTGCCTAAAGCTACTTACAAGCATTCACCAGAGACTCACATGAGTTTCTCTGAAAGAGAAGAAGTCTGTTTCAACACTTCAATTCACTGTTCGAAGTGAATGGAGTGTTGCTTCACTTTCTAAATGCTGTCCTTTCAGAGAAAATCATTTTCCTTTGAAAGTGCCTTAAGCTACTTACAAGAATTCAGAAGAAACTCACATGTGTTTCTCTTAAAGAGAGGCAGTCTGTTCCAACACTTCAATTCACTGTGCGAAGTGAATGGAGTGTTGCTTCACTTTCTAAATGCTGTCCTTTCAGAGAAAATCACTTTCTTTGAAAGTGCCTTAAGCTACTTACAAGAATTCAGAAGAAACTCACATCTGTTTCTCTTAAAGAGAAGCAATCTGTTCCAACACTTCAATTCACTGTGCGAAGTGAATGGAGTGTTGCTTCACTTTCTAAATGCTCTCCTTTCACAGAAAATCACTCTCTTTTGAAACTACCTTAATCTACTTGTAAGCATTCACAAGAAACTCACATCTGTTTCTCTGAAAGAGAAGGAGTCTGTTCCAAAACTTCAATTCACTCTGCGAAGTGAATGGAGTGTTGCTTCACTTTCTAAATGCAGTCCCTTCAGAGAAAATTACTTTCCTTTGAAAGTGCCTTAAGATACTTACAAGCATTCAACAGAAACTCACATGAATTTCTTTGAAAGAGAAGCAGTCTTTTCCAACAATTCAATTCACTGTGCGAAGTGAATGGAGTGTTGCTTCACTTTCTAAATGCTATCCTTTCAGAGAAAATCTCTTTCCTTTGAAAGTGCCTTAAGCTACTTACAAGCATTCAACAAAAACTCACATGAGTTTCTCTGAAAGAGAAGCAATCTGTTCCAACACTTCAATTCACTGTGCGAAGTGAATGGAGTGTTGCTCCACTTTCTCAATGCTCTCCTTTCAGAGAAAATTACTCTCTTTTAAACTTCCTTAATCTACTTTCAAGCATTCACAGGAAACTCACATCTGTTTCTCTGAAAGAGAAGGAGTCTGTTCCAACACTTCAATTCACTGTTCGAAGTGAATGGAGTGTTGCTTCACTTTCTAAATGCTGTCCTTTCAGAGAAAATCACTTTCCTTTGAAAGTGACTTAAGCTACTTATAAGCATTCACAGGAAACACACATCTCTTTTTCTTAAAGAGAAGGAGTCTGTTCCAACACTTCAATTCACTGTGCAAAGTGAATAGAGTGTTGCTTCACTTTCTAAATGCTGTCCTTTCAGAGAAAATCACTCTCTTTTGAAGCTGCCTTAATCAACTTATAAGTATTCACAAGAAACTCAATTCTGTTTCTCTGAAAGAGAAGGAGTCTGTTCTAACACTTCAATTCACTGTGCGAAGTGAATGGAGTGTTGCAACAATTTCTAAATGCTGTCCTTTCAGAAAAAATCATTTTCCTTCGAAAGTGCCTTAAGCTACTTACAAGCATTCAACAGAGACTCACATGCATTACTCTGAAAGAGAAGCAGTCTGTTCCAACACTTCAATTAATTGTGCGAAGTGAATGTAGTGTTGCTACACTTTCTAAACGCTCTCCTTTCAGACAAAATCATTTTCCTTTGAAAGTGCCTTAAGCTACTTACAAGCATTCACCAGAGACTCACATGAGTTTCTCTGAAAGAGAAGCAGTCTGTTCCAACACTTCAATTCACTGTGCGAAGTGAATGGAGTGTTGATTCACTTTCTAAATGCTGTCCTTTCAGAGAAAATCACATTCCTTTGAAAGTGCCTTAAGCTACTTACAAGAATTCAGAAGAAACTCCCATGCGTTTTTCTTAAAGAGAAGCAGTCTGTTCCAACACTTCAATTCACTGTGCGAAGTGAATGGAGTGTTGCTTCACTTTCTAAATGCTCTCCTTTCAGAGAATATCACTCTCTTTTGAAACTGCCTTAATCTACTTATAAGCATTCACTAGAAACTCACATATGTTTCTCTGAAAGAGAAGGAGTCTGTTCCAACACTTCAATTCACTGTGGGAAGTGAATGGAGTGTTGTTTCACTTTCTAAATGCTGTTCTTTCAGAGAAAATCACTTTCCTTTGAAAGTGCCTTAAGCTACTTACAAGCATTGAACAGAAACTCACATGCGTTTCTCTGAAAGAGAAGCAGTCTGTTCCAACACTTCAATTCATTGTGCGAAGTGAATAGAGTGTTGCTTCACTTTCTAAATGCTGTCCTTTTAGAGAAAATCACTTTTTTTTGAAAATGCCTTAAGCTACTTACAAGCATTCACCAGAGACTCACATGAGTTTCTCTGAAAGAGAAGCAGACTGTTCCAAAACTTCAATTCACTGTGCGAATTGAATATAGGGTTGCTTCACTTTCTAAATACTGTCCATTGAGAAAAAATCACTTTCCTTTGAAAGTGCCTTAAGCTACTCACAAGCAGTCAGAAGAAAGTCACATGCATTTCTCTGAAAGAGAAGCAGTCGGTTCCAACACTTCAATTTACTGTGCGAAGTGAATGGAGTGTTGCTTCACTTTCTAAATGCTCTCCTTTCAGAGAAAATCACTCTCTTTTGAAACTGCCTTAATCTGCTTACAAGCATTCACAAGAAACTCACATCTGTTTCTCTGAAGAGAAGAAGTCTGTTCCAACACTTCAATTCAGTGTGGTAAGTGAATGGAGTGTTGCTTCACATTCTAAAGGCTGTCTTCTCAGAGAAAATCACTTTCCTTTGAAAGTGCCATAAGCTACTTACAAGCATTCACCAGAGACTCACATGAGTTTCTCTTAAGATAAGCAGTCTGTTCCAACAGTTCAATTCACTGTGCGAAGTGAATGGAGTGTTGCTTCACTTTCTAAATGCTCTCCTTTCAGACACAATCACTCTCTTTTGAAACTGCCTTAATCTACTTATAAGCATTCACAAGAAACTCACAACTGTTTCTCTGAAAGAGGAGTCTGTTCGAACAATTCAATTCACTATGGGAAGTGAATGGAGTGTTGCTTCACTTTCTAAATGCTGTCCATTCAGAGAAAATCACTTTCCTTTGAAAGTGCTTTAGGTACTTACAAGCGTTCAACAGAAACTCACATGCATTTCTCTGAAAGAAAAGCAGTCTTTTCCAAAACTTCAATTCACTGTGCGAAGTGAATAGAGTGTTGCTTCACTTTCTAAATGCTATCCTTTCAGAGAAAATCACTCTCTTTTGAAACTGCCTTAATCAACTTATACGTATTCACAAGAAACTCACACCTGTTTCTCTGAAATAGAAGCAGTCTGTTCCAACACTTCAATTCACTGTGCGAAGTGAATGGAGTGTTGCTTCACTTTCTAAATACTATCCTTTCAGAGAAAATCACTCTCTTTTGAAACTGCCTTAATCAACTTATAAGTATTCACAAGAAACTCACATCTGTTTCTCTGAAAGAGAAGGAGTCTGTTCCAACACTTCAATTCACTGTGCGAAGTGAATGGAGTGTTGCAACAATTTCTAAATGCTGTCCTTTCAGAAAAAATCACTTTCCTTCGAAAGTGCCTTAAGCTACTTATAAGCATTCTCCAGAAACTCACATGCGTTTCTCTGAAAGAGAAGCAGTCTGTTCCAGCACTTTAATTCACTGTGCGAAGTGAATGGAGTGTTGCTTCACTTTCTAAATGCTCTCCTTTCAGAGAAAATCACTCTGTTTTGAAACTGCCTTAATCTACTTACAAGCATTCACAAGAAACTCACATGCATTTCTCTGAAAGAGAAGCAGTCTTTTCCAACACTTCAATTCACTGTGCGAAGTGAATGGAGTGTTGCTTCACTTTCTAAATGCTCTCTTTCAGAGAAAATCATGCTCTTTTGAAACTGCCTTAATCTACTTATAAGCATTCACAAGAAACTCACATCTGTTTCTCTGAAAGAGAAGGAATATGTTCCAACACTTCAATTCACTGTGGGAAGTGAATGGAGTGTTGCTTCACTTTCTAAATGCTGTCCTTTTAGAGAAAATCACTTTCCTTTGAAAGTGCCTTAAGCTACTTACAAGCATTCACCAGAGACTCACATGAGTTTCTCTGAAAGAGAAGCAGTCTGTTCCAAAACTGCAATTCACTGGGCGAAGTGAATGGAGGGTTGCTTCACTTTCTAAATACTGTCCATTCAGAGAAAATCACTGTCCTTTGAAAGTGCCTTAAGCTACTCACAAGCAGTCAGAAGAAAGTCACATGCATTTCTCTGAAAGAGAAGCAGTCTGATCCAACACTTCAATTCACTGTGCGAAGTGAATGGAGTGTTGCTTCACTTTCTAAATGCTGTCCTTTCAGAGAAAATCACTTTCCTTTGAAAGTGCCTTAATCTACTTACAAGTATTCAACAGAGACTCACATGCGTTTCTCTGAAAGAGAAGCAGTCTGTTCCAACACTTCAATTAATTTTGCGAAGTGAATGGAGTGTTGCTTCACTTTCTAAATGCTCTCCTTTCAGACAAAATCACTTTCCTTTGAAAGTGCCTTAAGCTACTTACAAGCATTCACCAGAGACTCACATGAGTTTCTCGGAAAGTGAAGCAGTCTGTTCCAACACTTCAATTCACTGTGCGAAGTGAATGGAGTGTTGCTTCACTTTCTAAATGCTGTCCTCTCTGAGAAAATCACTTTCCTTTGAAAGTGCCTTAAGCTACTTCCAAGAATTCAGAAGAAACTCACATGCATTTCTCTGAAAGAGAAGCAGTCTTTTCCAACACTTCAATTCACTGTGCGAAGTGAATGGAGTGTTGCTTCACTTTCTAAATGCTCTCTTTCAGAGAAAATCACGCTCTTTTGAAACTGCCTTAATCTACTTATAAGCATTCACAAGAAACTCACATCTGTTTTTCTGAAAGAGAAGGAATCTGTTTCAACAATTCAAAACACTGTGGGAAGTGAATGGAGTGTTGCTTCACATTCTAAATGCTGTCCTCTCAGAGAAAATCACTTTCCTTTGAAAGTGCCTTAAGCTACTTACAAGCATTCACCAGAGACTCACATGAGTTTCTCTGAAAGAGAAGCAGTCTGTTCCAACACTTCAATTCACTGTGCGAAGTGAATGGAGTGTTGCTTCACTTTCTAAATGCTGTCCTTTCAGAGAAAATCACTTTCCTTTGAAAGTGCCTTAAGCTACTTACAAAAATTCAGAAGAAACTCACATCAGTTTCTCTGAAAGAGAAGCAGTCTGTTACAATACTTCAGTTCACTGTGCGAAGTGAATGGAGTGTTGCTTCACTTTCTAAATGCTCTCCTTTCAGACACAATCACTCTCTTTTGAAACTGCCTTAATCTACTTATAGGCATTCACAAGAAAATCACATCTGTTTCTCTGAAAGAGAAGGAGTCTGTTCCAACATTTCAATTCACTATGGGAAGTGAATGGAGTGTTGCTTCACTTTCTAAAGGCTGTCCTTTCAGAGAAAATCACTTTCCTTTGAAAGTGCTTTAGGTACTTACAAGCGTTCAACAGAAACTCACATGCATTTCTCTGAAAGATAAGCAGTCTGTTCCAACACTTCAATTCACTGTGCGAAGTGAATAGAGTGTTGCTTCACTTTCTAAATGCTGTCCTTTCAGAGAAAATCACTCTCTTTTGAAACTGCCTTAATCAACTTATAAGTATTCACAAGAAACTCACATCTGTTTCTCTGAAAGAGAAGGAGTCTGTTCCAGCACTTCAATTCACTGTGCGAAGTGAATGGAGTGTTGCAACAATTTCTAAATGCTGTCCTTTGAGAGAAAATCACTTTCCTTTGAAAGTGCTTTAGGTACTTACAAGCGTTCAACAGAAACTCACATGCATTTCTCTGAAAGATAAGCAGTCTGTTCCAACACTTCAATTCACTGTGCGAAGTGAAAAGAGTGTTGCTGCACTTTCTAAATGCTGTCCTTTCAGAGAAAATCACTCTCTTTTGAAACTGCCTTAATCAGCTTATAAGTATTCACAAGAAACTCACATCTGTTTCTCTGAAAGAGAAGGAGTCTGTTCCAACACTTCAATTCACTGTGCGAAGTGAATGGAGTGTTGCAACAATTTCTAAATGCTGTCCTTTCAGAAAAAATCACTTTCCTTCGAAAGTGCCTTAAGCTACTTATAAGCATTCTCGAGAAACTCACATGCGTTTCTCTGAAAGAGAAGCAGTCTGTTCCAACACTTCAATTCACTGTGCGAAGTGAATGGAGTGTTGCTTCACTTTCTAAATGCTGTCCTTTCAGAGAAAATCACTTTCCTTTGAAAGTGCCTTAAGCTACTTACAAGCATTCAACAGAGACTCACATGCGTTTCTCTGAAAGAGAAGCAGTCTGTTCCAACACTTCAATTCATTGTGCGAAGTGAATGGAGTGTTGCTACACTTTTTAAATGCTCTCCTTTCAGACAAAATCACTTTCCTTTGAAAGTGCCTTAAGCTACTTACAAGCATTCACCAGAGAATCACATGAGTTTCTCTGAAAGAGAAGCAGTCTGTTCCAACACTTCAATTCACTGTGCGAAGTGAATGGAGTGTTGCTTCACTTTCTTAAGGCTGTCCTTTCAGAGAAAATCACTTTCCTTTCAAAGTGCCTTAAGCTACTCACAATCATTCACAATAAACCCACATCAGTTTCTCTGAAAGAGAAGCAGTCTGTTACAATACTTCAGTTCACTGTGCGAAGTGAATGGAGTGTTGCTTCACTCTCTAAATGCTGTCCTTTCAGAGAAAATCACTTTCCTTTTAGAGTGCCTTAAGCTACTTACAAGCATTCAGAAAAAACTCACATCTGTTTCTCTGAAATAGAAGTAATCTGTTCCAACACTTCAATTCACTGAGCGACGTGAATGGAGTGTTGCTTCACTATCTAAATGCTGTCCTTTTAGAGAAAATCACTCTCTTTTCAAACTGCCTAAGCTACTTACAAGCATTCACAAGAAACTCACATCTGTTTCTCTGAAATAGAAGAAGTCTGTTCCAACACTTCAATTCACTGTGCGAAGTGAATGGAGTGTTGCTTCACTTTCTAAATGCTGTCCTTTCAGAGAAAATCACTTTCTTTGAAAGTGCCTTAAGCTACTTACAAGAATTCAGAAGAAACTCACATCTGTTTCTCTTAAAGAGAAGCAATCTGTTCCAACACTTCAATTCACTGTGCGAAGTGAATGGAGTGTTGCTTCACTTTCTAAATGCTCTCCTTTCACAGAAAATCACTCTCTTTTGAAACTACCTTAATCTACTTGTAAGCATTCACAAGAAACTCACATCTGTTTCTCTGAAAGAGAAGGAGTCTGTTCCAAAACTTCAATTCACTCTGCGAAGTGAATGGAGTGTTGCTTCACTTTCTAAATGCAGTCCCTTCAGAGAAAATTACTTTCCTTTGAAAGTGCCTTAAGATACTTACAAGCATTCAACAGAAACTCACATGAATTTCTTTGAAAGAGAAGCAGTCTTTTCCAACAATTCAATTCACTGTGCGAAGTGAATGGAGTGTTGCTTCACTTTCTAAATGCTATCCTTTCAGAGAAAATCTCTTTCCTTTGAAAGTGCCTTAAGCTACTTACAAGCATTCAACAAAAACTCACATGAGTTTCTCTGAAAGAGAAGCAATCTGTTCCAACACTTCAATTCACTGTGCGAAGTGAATGGAGTGTTGCTCCACTTTCTCAATGCTCTCCTTTCAGAGAAAATTACTCTCTTTTAAACTTCCTTAATCTACTTTCAAGCATTCACAGGAAACTCACATCTGTTTCTCTGAAAGAGAAGGAGTCTGTTCCAACACTTCAATTCACTGTTCGAAGTGAATGGAGTGTTGCTTCACTTTCTAAATGCTGTCCTTTCAGAGAAAATCACTTTCCTTTGAAAGTGACTTAAGCTACTTATAAGCATTCACAGGAAACACACATCTCTTTTTCTTAAAGAGAAGGAGTCTGTTCCAACACTTCAATTCACTGTGCAAAGTGAATAGAGTGTTGCTTCACTTTCTAAATGCTGTCCTTTCAGAGAAAATCACTCTCTTTTGAAGCTGCCTTAATCAACTTATAAGTATTCACAAGAAACTCAATTCTGTTTCTCTGAAAGAGAAGGAGTCTGTTCTAACACTTCAATTCACTGTGCGAAGTGAATGGAGTGTTGCAACAATTTCTAAATGCTGTCCTTTCAGAAAAAATCATTTTCCTTCGAAAGTGCCTTAAGCTACTTACAAGCATTCAACAGAGACTCACATGCATTACTCTGAAAGAGAAGCAGTCTGTTCCAACACTTCAATTAATTGTGCGAAGTGAATGTAGTGTTGCTACACTTTCTAAACGCTCTCCTTTCAGACAAAATCATTTTCCTTTGAAAGTGCCTTAAGCTACTTACAAGCATTCACCAGAGACTCACATGAGTTTCTCTGAAAGAGAAGCAGTCTGTTCCAACACTTCAATTCACTGTGCGAAGTGAATGGAGTGTTGATTCACTTTCTAAATGCTGTCCTTTCAGAGAAAATCACATTCCTTTGAAAGTGCCTTAAGCTACATACAAGAATTCAGAAGAAACTCCCATGCGTTTTTCTTAAAGAGAAGCAGTCTGTTCCAACACTTCAATTCACTGTGCGAAGTGAATGGAGTGTTGCTTCACTTTCTAAATGCTCTCCTTTCAGAGAATATCACTCTCTTTTGAAACTGCCTTAATCTACTTATAAGCATTCACTAGAAACTCACATATGTTTCTCTGAAAGAGAAGGAGTCTGTTCCAACACTTCAATTCA
Source organism: Myodes glareolus (assembly GCF_982192425.1). NCBI lineage: Eukaryota > Metazoa > Chordata > Mammalia > Rodentia > Cricetidae > Myodes > Myodes glareolus. The sequence continues at coordinate 280,143 of NC_142047.1, read as the reverse complement.
CTGTGGGAAGTGAATGGAGTGTTGTTTCACTTTCTAAATGCTGTTCTTTCAGAGAAAATCACTTTCCTTTGAAAGTGCCTTAAGCTACTTACAAGCATTGAACAGAAACTCACATGCGTTTCTCTGAAAGAGAAGCAGTCTGTTCCAACACTTCAATTCATTGTGCGAAGTGAATAGAGTGTTGCTTCACTTTCTAAATGCTGTCCTTTTAGAGAAAATCACTTTTTTTTGAAAATGCCTTAAGCTACTTACAAGCATTCACCAGAGACTCACATGAGTTTCTCTGAAAGAGAAGCAGACTGTTCCAAAACTTCAATTCACTGTGCGAATTGAATATAGGGTTGCTTCACTTTCTAAATACTGTCCATTGAGAAAAAATCACTTTCCTTTGAAAGTGCCTTAAGCTACTCACAAGCAGTCAGAAGAAAGTCACATGCATTTCTCTGAAAGAGAAGCAGTCGGTTCCAACACTTCAATTTACTGTGCGAAGTGAATGGAGTGTTGCTTCACTTTCTAAATGCTCTCCTTTCAGAGAAAATCACTCTCTTTTGAAACTGCCTTAATCTGCTTACAAGCATTCACAAGAAACTCACATCTGTTTCTCTGAAGAGAAGAAGTCTGTTCCAACACTTCAATTCAGTGTGGTAAGTGAATGGAGTGTTGCTTCACATTCTAAAGGCTGTCTTCTCAGAGAAAATCACTTTCCTTTGAAAGTGCCATAAGCTACTTACAAGCATTCACCAGAGACTCACATGAGTTTCTCTTAAGATAAGCAGTCTGTTCCAACAGTTCAATTCACTGTGCGAAGTGAATGGAGTGTTGCTTCACTTTCTAAATGCTCTCCTTTCAGACACAATCACTCTCTTTTGAAACTGCCTTAATCTACTTATAAGCATTCACAAGAAACTCACAACTGTTTCTCTGAAAGAGGAGTCTGTTCGAACAATTCAATTCACTATGGGAAGTGAATGGAGTGTTGCTTCACTTTCTAAATGCTGTCCATTCAGAGAAAATCACTTTCCTTTGAAAGTGCTTTAGGTACTTACAAGCGTTCAACAGAAACTCACATGCATTTCTCTGAAAGAAAAGCAGTCTTTTCCAAAACTTCAATTCACTGTGCGAAGTGAATAGAGTGTTGCTTCACTTTCTAAATGCTATCCTTTCAGAGAAAATCACTCTCTTTTGAAACTGCCTTAATCAACTTATACGTATTCACAAGAAACTCACACCTGTTTCTCTGAAATAGAAGCAGTCTGTTCCAACACTTCAATTCACTGTGCGAAGTGAATGGAGTGTTGCTTCACTTTCTAAATACTATCCTTTCAGAGAAAATCACTCTCTTTTGAAACTGCCTTAATCAACTTATAAGTATTCACAAGAAACTCACATCTGTTTCTCTGAAAGAGAAGGAGTCTGTTCCAACACTTCAATTCACTGTGCGAAGTGAATGGAGTGTTGCAACAATTTCTAAATGCTGTCCTTTCAGAAAAAATCACTTTCCTTCGAAAGTGCCTTAAGCTACTTATAAGCATTCTCCAGAAACTCACATGCGTTTCTCTGAAAGAGAAGCAGTCTGTTCCAGCACTTTAATTCACTGTGCGAAGTGAATGGAGTGTTGCTTCACTTTCTAAATGCTCTCCTTTCAGAGAAAATCACTCTGTTTTGAAACTGCCTTAATCTACTTACAAGCATTCACAAGAAACTCACATGCATTTCTCTGAAAGAGAAGCAGTCTTTTCCAACACTTCAATTCACTGTGCGAAGTGAATGGAGTGTTGCTTCACTTTCTAAATGCTCTCTTTCAGAGAAAATCATGCTCTTTTGAAACTGCCTTAATCTACTTATAAGCATTCACAAGAAACTCACATCTGTTTCTCTGAAAGAGAAGGAATATGTTCCAACACTTCAATTCACTGTGGGAAGTGAATGGAGTGTTGCTTCACTTTCTAAATGCTGTCCTTTTAGAGAAAATCACTTTCCTTTGAAAGTGCCTTAAGCTACTTACAAGCATTCACCAGAGACTCACATGAGTTTCTCTGAAAGAGAAGCAGTCTGTTCCAAAACTGCAATTCACTGGGCGAAGTGAATGGAGGGTTGCTTCACTTTCTAAATACTGTCCATTCAGAGAAAATCACTTTCCTTTGAAAGTGCCTTAAGCTACTCACAAGCAGTCAGAAGAAAGTCACATGCATTTCTCTGAAAGAGAAGCAGTCTGATCCAACACTTCAATTCACTGTGCGAAGTGAATGGAGTGTTGCTTCACTTTCTAAATGCTGTCCTTTCAGAGAAAATCACTTTCCTTTGAAAGTGCCTTAATCTACTTACAAGTATTCAACAGAGACTCACATGCGTTTCTCTGAAAGAGAAGCAGTCTGTTCCAACACTTCAATTAATTTTGCGAAGTGAATGGAGTGTTGCTTCACTTTCTAAATGCTCTCCTTTCAGACAAAATCACTTTCCTTTGAAAGTGCCTTAAGCTACTTACAAGCATTCACCAGAGACTCACATGAGTTTCTCGGAAAGTGAAGCAGTCTGTTCCAACACTTCAATTCACTGTGCGAAGTGAATGGAGTGTTGCTTCACTTTCTAAATGCTGTCCTCTCTGAGAAAATCACTTTCCTTTGAAAGTGCCTTAAGCTACTTCCAAGAATTCAGAAGAAACTCACATGCATTTCTCTGAAAGAGAAGCAGTCTTTTCCAACACTTCAATTCACTGTGCGAAGTGAATGGAGTGTTGCTTCACTTTCTAAATGCTCTCTTTCAGAGAAAATCACGCTCTTTTGAAACTGCCTTAATCTACTTATAAGCATTCACAAGAAACTCACATCTGTTTTTCTGAAAGAGAAGGAATCTGTTTCAACAATTCAAAACACTGTGGGAAGTGAATGGAGTGTTGCTTCACATTCTAAATGCTGTCCTCTCAGAGAAAATCACTTTCCTTTGAAAGTGCCTTAAGCTACTTACAAGCATTCACCAGAGACTCACATGAGTTTCTCTGAAAGAGAAGCAGTCTGTTCCAACACTTCAATTCACTGTGCGAAGTGAATGGAGTGTTGCTTCACTTTCTAAATGCTGTCCTTTCAGAGAAAATCACTTTCCTTTGAAAGTGCCTTAAGCTACTTACAAAAATTCAGAAGAAACTCACATCAGTTTCTCTGAAAGAGAAGCAGTCTGTTACAATACTTCAGTTCACTGTGCGAAGTGAATGGAGTGTTGCTTCACTTTCTAAATGCTCTCCTTTCAGACACAATCACTCTCTTTTGAAACTGCCTTAATCTACTTATAGGCATTCACAAGAAAATCACATCTGTTTCTCTGAAAGAGAAGGAGTCTGTTCCAACATTTCAATTCACTATGGGAAGTGAATGGAGTGTTGCTTCACTTTCTAAAGGCTGTCCTTTCAGAGAAAATCACTTTCCTTTGAAAGTGCTTTAGGTACTTACAAGCGTTCAACAGAAACTCACATGCATTTCTCTGAAAGATAAGCAGTCTGTTCCAACACTTCAATTCACTGTGCGAAGTGAATAGAGTGTTGCTTCACTTTCTAAATGCTGTCCTTTCAGAGAAAATCACTCTCTTTTGAAACTGCCTTAATCAACTTATAAGTATTCACAAGAAACTCACATCTGTTTCTCTGAAAGAGAAGGAGTCTGTTCCAGCACTTCAATTCACTGTGCGAAGTGAATGGAGTGTTGCAACAATTTCTAAATGCTGTCCTTTGAGAGAAAATCACTTTCCTTTGAAAGTGCTTTAGGTACTTACAAGCGTTCAACAGAAACTCACATGCATTTCTCTGAAAGATAAGCAGTCTGTTCCAACACTTCAATTCACTGTGCGAAGTGAAAAGAGTGTTGCTGCACTTTCTAAATGCTGTCCTTTCAGAGAAAATCACTCTCTTTTGAAACTGCCTTAATCAGCTTATAAGTATTCACAAGAAACTCACATCTGTTTCTCTGAAAGAGAAGGAGTCTGTTCCAACACTTCAATTCACTGTGCGAAGTGAATGGAGTGTTGCAACAATTTCTAAATGCTGTCCTTTCAGAAAAAATCACTTTCCTTCGAAAGTGCCTTAAGCTACTTATAAGCATTCTCGAGAAACTCACATGCGTTTCTCTGAAAGAGAAGCAGTCTGTTCCAACACTTCAATTCACTGTGCGAAGTGAATGGAGTGTTGCTTCACTTTCTAAATGCTGTCCTTTCAGAGAAAATCACTTTCCTTTGAAAGTGCCTTAAGCTACTTACAAGCATTCAACAGAGACTCACATGCGTTTCTCTGAAAGAGAAGCAGTCTGTTCCAACACTTCAATTCATTGTGCGAAGTGAATGGAGTGTTGCTACACTTTTTAAATGCTCTCCTTTCAGACAAAATCACTTTCCTTTGAAAGTGCCTTAAGCTACTTACAAGCATTCACCAGAGAATCACATGAGTTTCTCTGAAAGAGAAGCAGTCTGTTCCAACACTTCAATTCACTGTGCGAAGTGAATGGAGTGTTGCTTCACTTTCTTAAGGCTGTCCTTTCAGAGAAAATCACTTTCCTTTCAAAGTGCCTTAAGCTACTCACAATCATTCACAATAAACCCACATCAGTTTCTCTGAAAGAGAAGCAGTCTGTTACAATACTTCAGTTCACTGTGCGAAGTGAATGGAGTGTTGCTTCACTCTCTAAATGCTGTCCTTTCAGAGAAAATCACTTTCCTTTTAGAGTGCCTTAAGCTACTTACAAGCATTCAGAAAAAACTCACATCTGTTTCTCTGAAATAGAAGTAATCTGTTCCAACACTTCAATTCACTGAGCGACGTGAATGGAGTGTTGCTTCACTATCTAAATGCTGTCCTTTTAGAGAAAATCACTCTCTTTTCAAACTGCCTAAGCTACTTACAAGCATTCACAAGAAACTCACATCTGTTTCTCTGAAATAGAAGAAGTCTGTTCCAACACTTCAATTCACTGTGCGAAGTGAATGGAGTGTGGCTTCTCTTTCTAAATGCTGTCCTTTTAGAGAAAATCACTTTCCTTTGAAAGAGCCTTACGCTACTTACAAGCATTCAAAAGAAACTCACATGCATTTTTCTGAAAAAGAAGCAGTCAGTTCCAACACTTCAATTCACTGTGCGAAATGAATGGAGTGTTGCTTCACTTACTAAATGCTCTCCTTTTAGAGAAAATCACTCTCTTTTGAAACTGCCTTAAGCTTCTTACAAGCATTCACAAGAAACTCACATCTGTTTCTCTGAAAGAGAAGCAGTCTGTTCCAACACCTCAATTCACTGTGCGAAGTGAATGTAGTGTTCCTTGACATTCTAAATGCTGTCCTTTCAGAGAAAATCACTTTCCTTTGAAAATGCCTTAAGCTACATACAAGAATTCAGCAGAAATTCACATGCGTTTCTCTGAATAAGAAGCAGTCTGTTCCAACACTTCAATTCACTGTGCGAAGGGAATGGAGTGTTGCTTCACTTTCTAAATGCTGTCCTTTCAGAGAAAATCACTTTCCTTTGAAAGTGCCTTAAGCTACTTACAAGCATTCACAAGAAACTCACATGCATTTTTCTGAAAGAGAAGCATTGTGTTCCAACACTTCAATTCACTGCGCGAAGTGAATGGAGTGTTGCTTCACTTTCTAAATGCTCTCCTTTTAGAGAAAATCACTCTCTTTTGAAACTGCCTTAAGCTACTTACAAGCATTCACAAGAAACTCACATCTGTTTCTCTGAAAGAGAAGCATTCTGTTCCAACACTTCAATTCACTGTGCGAAGAGAATGGAGTGTTGCTTCACTTTCTAAATGCTGTCCTTTCAGAGAAAATCACTTTCCTTTGAAAGTGCCTTAAGCTACTTACAAGCATTTAACAGAAATTCACATGCATTTCTCTGAAAGAGAAGCAGTCTGTTCCAACACTTTAATTCACTGTGCGAAGTGAATGGAGTGTTGCTTCACTTTCTAAATGCTGTCCTTTCAGAGCAAATCACTTTCCTTTGAACGTGCCTTAAGCTACTTACAAGCATTCACAAAAAACTGACATCTGTTTCTCTAAAAGAGAAGTAGTCTGTTCAAACACTTCAATTCACTGTGCGTAGTGAATGGAGTGTTGCTTCACTTTCTAAATGCTGTCCTTTCAGAGAAAATCACTTTCCTTTGAATATGCCTTAAGCTACTTACAAGCATTCAGCAGAAATTCACATGCGTTTCTCTGAAAGAGAAGCAGTCTGCTACAACACATCAATTCACTGTGCGAAGTGAATGGAGTGTTGTTTCACTTTCTAAATGTTGTCCTTTCAGAGAAAATCACTTTCCTTTGAAAGTGCCTTAAGCTACTTACAAGCATTCACAAGAAACTCACATGCATTTTTCTGAAAGAGAAGCAGTCTGTTCCAACACTTCAATTCACTGTGCGAAGTAAATGGAGTGTTGCTTCACTTTCTAAATGCTCTCCTTTTAGAGAAAATCACTATCTTTTGAAACTGCCCTAAGCTACTTACAAGCATTCACAAGAAACTCACATCTGTTTCTCTGAAAGAGAAGCATTCTGTTCCAACACTTCAATTCACTGTGCGAAGAGAATGGAGTATTGCTTCACTTTCTAAATGCTGTCCTTTCAGAGAAAATCACTTTCCTTTGAAAGTGCCTTAAGCTACTTACAAGCATTTAACAGAAATTCACATGCGTTTCTCTGAAAGTGATGCAGTCTGTTCCAACACTTCAATTCACTGTGCGAAGTGAATGGAGTGTTGCTTCACTTTCTAAATGCTGTCCTTTCACAGAAAATCACTTTCCTTTGAAAGTCCCTTAAGCTACTTACAAGCATTCACAAAAAACTCACATCTGTTTCTCTGAAAGAGATGCAGTCTGTTCCAACATTTCAATTCACTTTGCGAAGTAAATGGAGTGTTGCTTCACTTTCTAAATGCTCTCCTTTTAGAGAAAATCACTCTCTTTTGAAACTGCCTTAAGCTACTTACAAGCATTCACAAGAAACTCACATCTGTTTCTCTGAAAGAGAAGCATTCTGTTCCAACACTTCAATTCACTGTGCGAAGAGAATGGAGTGTTGCTTCACTTTCTAAATGCTGTCCTTTCAGAGAAAATCACTTTCCTTTGAAAGTGCCTTAAGCTACTTTCAAGCATTTAACAGAAATGAACATGCGTTTCTCTGAAAGTGAAGCAGTCTGTTCCAACACTTCAATTCACTGTGCAAAATGAATGGAGTGTTGCTTCACTTTCTAAATGCTGTCCTTTCAGAGAAAATCACTTTCCTTTGAAAATGCCTTAAGCTACATACAAGAATTCAGCAGAAATTCACATGCGTTTCTCTGAAAGTGATGCAGTCTGTTCCAACACTTCAATTCACTGTGCGAAGTGAATGGAGTGTTGCTTTACTTTCTAAATGCTGTCCTTTCAGAGAAAATCACTTTCCTTTGAAAGTGCCTTAAGCTACTTACAAGCACTCAAAAAAGCTCACATCCGTTTCTCTGAAAGAGAAGCAGTCTGTTCCAACACTTCAATTCACTGTGCGAAGTGAATGGAGTGTTGCTTCACTTTCTAAATGATGTCCTTTCAGAGAAAATCACTTTCCTTTGAAAGTGCCTTAAGCTACTTACAAGCATTTAACAGAAATTCTCATGCCTTTCACTGAAAGAGAAGCAGTCTGTTACAACACTTCAATTCAGTGTGCGAAGTGAATGGAGTGTTGCTTCACTTTCTAAATGCTGTCCTTTCAGAGAAAATCACTTTCCTTTGAAAGTGCCTTAAGGTACTTACAAGCATTTAACAGAAATTCACATGCGTTTTTCTGAAAGAGAAGCAGTGAAGGCGTAAGTCACAGACAATCCCACACCAGTTTGGAATTATGATTAATATAATGGTTATTTATTCAAAGGGGAAAAAACTTACAGATTACCGTCCCAGACAACAGCCCCTCCGCGCGAACAGGAAAGGAGTCCAGGGGCCGGAAACGGAGCCGGAAGACAAAGAGAGAGTGGAGGACAGCCGCTGCTTTTTTTAAAGGGAGAGACCACGCCCCAATGGGCTGGTAACTCAGCGGCGATTGGCTGAAGGAACTCCCACAGCAAAGCAGTCTGTTCCAGCACTTCAATTCACTGTGCGAAGTGAATGGAGTGTTGCTTCACTTTCTTAATGCTGTCCTTTCAGAGAAAATCACTTTCCTTTGAAAGTGCCTTAAGCTACTCACAATCATTCACAAAAAACTCATATCCGTTTCTCTGAAAGAGAAGCAGTCTGTTACAATACTTCAATTCACTGTCCGAAGTGAATGGAGTATTGCTTCACTCTCGAAATGCTGTCCTTTCAGAAAAATTCACTTTCCTTTGAGAGTGCCTTAAGCTACTTACAAGCATTCACAAAAAACTCACATCCGTTTCCCTGAAATAGAAGTAGTCTGTTCCAACACTTCAATTCACTGAGCGACGTGAATGGAGTGTTGCTTCACTATCTAAATGCTGTCCTTTTAGAGAAAATCACTCTCTTTTGAAACTGCCTTAAGCTACCTACAAGCATTCACAAGAAACTCACATCTGTTTCTCTGAAAGAGAAGCAGTCTGTTCCAACACTTCAATTCACTGTACAAAGTGAATGTAGTGTTCCTTGACATTCTAAATGCTGTCCTTTTAGAGAAAATCACTTTCATTTGAAAATGCCTTAAGCTACATACAAGAATTCAGCAGAAATTCACATGCGTTTCTCTGAAAAAGAAGCAGTCTGTTCCAACACTTCAATTCACTGTGCGAAGGGAATGTAGTGTTGCTTCACTTTCTAAATGCTGTCCTTTCAGAGAAAATCACTTTCCTTTGAAAGTGCCTTAAGCTACTTACAAGCATTCACAAGAAACTCACATGCATTTTTCTGAAAGAGAAGCATTCTGTCCAACACTTCAATTCACTGCGCGAAGTGAATGGAGTGTTGCTTCACTTTCTAAATGTTCTCCTTTTAGAGAAAATCACTCTCTTTTGAAACTGCCTTAAGCCACTTACAAGCATTCACAAGAAACTCACATCTGTTTCTCTGAAAGAGAAGCAGTCTGTTCCAACATTTCAATTGACTGTGCAAAGTGAATGGAGTGTTGCTTCACTTTCAAAATGCTGTCCTTTCAGAGAAAATCACTTTCCTTTGAAAGTGCCTTAAGCTACTTACAAGCATTCACAAGAAACTCACATGCATTTTTCTAAAAGAGAAGCACTCTGTTCCAACACTTCAATTCACTGTGCGAAGTGAATGGTGTGTTGCTTCACTTTCTAAATGCTGTCCTTTCAGAGAAAATCACTTTCCTTTGAAAGTGCCTTAAGCTACTTACAAGCATTCACAAGAAACTCACATGCGTTTCTCTGAAAGAGAAGCAGTCTGCTCCAACACTTCAATTCACTGTGCAATGTGAATGAAGTGTTGCTTCACTTTCTTAATGCTGTCCTTTCAGAGAAAATCACTTTCCTTTGAAAGTGCCTTAAGCTGCTCACAATCATTCACAATAAACTCACATCAGTTTCTCTGAAAGAGAAGCAGTCTGTTACAATACTTCAATTCACTGTGCGAAGTGAATGGAGTGTGGCTTCACTCTCTAAATGCTGTCCTTTTAGAGAAAATCACTCTCTTTTCAAACTGCCTTAAGCTACTTACAAGAATTCAGAAGAAACTCCCATGCGTTTTTCTTAAAGAGAAGCAGTCTGTTCCAACACTTCAATTCACTGTGCGAAGTGAATGGAGTGTTGCTTCACTTTCTAAATGATGTCCTTTCAGAGAAAATCACTTTCCTTTGAACGTGCCTTAAGCTACATACAAGCATTCACAAAAAACTGACATCTGTTTCTCTAAAAGTGAAGTAGTCTGTTCAAACACTTCAATTCACTGTGCGTAGTGAATGGAGTGTTGCTTCACTTTCTAAATGCTGTCCTTTCAGAGAAAATCACTTTCCTTTGAATATGCCTTAAGCTACTTACAAGCATTCAGCAGAAATTCACATGCGTTTCTCTGAAAGAGAAGCAGTCTGCTACAACACATCAATTCACTGTGCTAAGTGAATGGAGTGTTCCTTCACTTTCTAAATGTTGTCCTTTCAGAGAAAATCACTTTCCTTTGAAAGTGCCTTAAGCTACTTACAAGCATTCAGCAGAAATTCACATGCGTTTCTCTGAAAGAGAAGCAGTCTGTTCCAACACTTCAATTCACTGTGCGAAGTGAATGGAGTGTTGCTTCACTATCTTAATGCTGTCCCCTCAGAGAAAATCACTTTCCTTTGAAAGTGCCTTAAGCTACTTACAAGCATTCACAAGAAACTCACATGCATTGTTCTGAAAGAGAAGCAGTCTGTTCCAACACTTAAATTCACTGTGCGAAGTAAATGGAGTGTTGCTTCACTTTCTAAATGCTCTCCTTTTAGAGAAAATCACTCTCTTTTGAAACTGCCTTAAGCTACTTACAAGCATTCACAAGAAACTCACATCTGTTTCTCTGAAAGAGAAGCATTCTGTTCCAACACTTCAATTCACTGTGCGAAGAGAATGGAGTGTTGCTTCACTTTCTAAATGCTGTCCTTTCAGAGAAAATCACTTTCCTTTGAAAGTGCCTTAAGCTACTTACAAGCATTTAACAGAAATTCACATGCGTTTCTCTGAAAGTGATGCAGTCTGTTCCAAAACTTCAATTCACTGTGCGAAGTGAATGGAGTGTTTCTTCACTTTCTAAATGCTGTCCTTTCACAGAAAATCACTTTTCTTAGAAAGTCCCTTAAGCTACTTACAAGCATTCACAAAAAACTCACATCTGTTTCTCTGAAAGAGAAGCAGTCTGTTCCAACACTTCCATTCACTGTGCGAAGTAAATGGAGTGTTGCTTCACTTTCTAAATGCTCTCCTTTTAGAGAAAATCACTCTCTTTTGAAACTGCCTTAAGCTACTTACAAGCATTCACAAGAAACTCACATCTGTTTCTCTGAAAGAGAAGCATTCTGTTCCAACACTTCAATTCACTGTGCGAAGAGAATGGAGTGTTGCTTCACTTTCTAAATGCTGTCCTTTCAGAGAAAATCACTTTCCTTTGAAAGTGCCTTAAGCTACTTTCAAGCATTTAACAGAAATGAACATGCGTTTCTCTGAAAGTGAAACAGTCTGTTCCAACACTTCAATTCACTGTGCAAAATGAATGGAGTGTTGCTTCACTTTCTAAATGCTGTCCTTTCAGAGAAAATCACTTTCCTTTGAAAATGCCTTAAGCTACATACAAGAATTCAGCAGAAATTCACATGCGTTTCTCTGAAAGTGATGCAGTCTGTTCCAACACTTCAATTCACTGTGCGAAGTGAATGGAGTGTTGCTTCACTTTCTAAATGATGTCCTTTCAGAGAAAATCACTTTCCTTTGAAAGTGCCTTAAGCTACTTACAAGCATTTAACAGAAATTCTCATGCGTTTCACTGAAAGAGAAGCAGTCTGTTCCAACACTTCAATTCAGTGTGCGAAGTGAATGGAGTGTTGCTTCACTTTCTAAATACTGTCCTTTCAGAGAAAATCACTTTCATTTGAAAGTGCCTTAAGGTACTTACAAGCATTTAACAGAAATTCACATGTGTTTTTCTGAAAGAGAAGCAGTCTGTTCCAGCACTTCAATTCACTGTGCGAAGTGAATAGAGTGTTGCTTCACTTTCTTAATGCTGTCCTTTCAGAGAAAATCACTTTCCTTTGAAAGTGCCTTAAGCTACTCACAATCATTCACAAAAAACTCACATCCGTTTCTCTGAAAGAGAAGCAGTCTGTTACAATACTTCAATTCACTGTCCGAAGTGAATGGAGTATTGCTTCACTCTCAAAATGCTGTCCTTTCAGAAAAATTCACTTTCCTTTGAGAGTGCCTTAAGCTACTTACAAGCATTCACAAAAAACTCACATCCGTTTCTCTGAAATAGAAGTAGTCTGTTCCAACACTTCAATTCACTGAGCGACGTGAATGGAGTGTTGCTTCACTATCTAAATGCGGTCCTTTTAGAGAAAATCACTCTCTTTTGAAACTGCCTTAAGCTACTTACAAGCATTCACAGGAAACTCGCATCTGTTTCTCTGAAAGAGAAGCAGTCTGTTCCAACACATCAATTCACTGTGCGAAGTGAATGTAGTGTTCCTTGACATTCTAAATGCTGTCCTTTCAGAGAAAATCACTTTCATTTGAAAATGCCTTAAGCTACATACAAGAATTCAGCAGAAATTCACATGCGTTTCTCTGAAAAAGAAGCAGTCTGTTCCAACACTTCAATTCACTGTGCGATGGGAATGGAGTGTTGCTTCACTTTCTAAATGCTGTCCTTTCAGAGAAAATCACTTTCCTTTGAAAGTGCCTTAAGCTACTTACAAGCATTCACAAGAAACTCACATGCATTTTTCTGAAAGAGAAGCATTCTGTTCCAACACTTCAATTCACTGCGCGAAGTGAATGGAGTGTTGCTTCACTTTCTAAATGTTCTCCTTTTAGAGAAAATCACTCTCTTTTGAAACTGCCTTAAGCTACTTACAAGCATTCACAAGAAACTCACATCCCTTTCTCTGAAAGAGAAGTAGTCTGTTCCAACACTTCAATTCACTGTGCGTAGTGAATGGAGTGTTGCTTTACTTTCTAAATGCTGTCCTTTTAGAAAAAATCACTTTCCTTTGAAAGAGTCTTAAGGTACTTAAAAGCATTCAAAAGAAACTCACATGCATTTCTCTGAAAGAGAAGCAGTCTGTTCCAACAATTCAATTCACTGTGCAAAGTGAATGGAGTGTTGCTTCACTTACTAAATGCTCTCCTTTTAGAGAAAATCACTCTCTTTTGAAACTGCCTTAAGCTTCTTACAAGCATTCACAAGAAACTCACATCTGTTTCTCTGAAAGAGAAGCAGTCTGTTCCAACACTTCAATTCACTGTGCGAAATGAATGTAGTGTTCCTTGACATTCTAAATGCTGTCCTTTCAGAGAAAATCACTTCCCTTTGAAAATGCCTTAAGCTACATACAAGAATTCAGCAGAAATTCACATGGGTTTCTCTGAAAAAGAAGCAGTCTGTTCCAACACTTCATTTCACTCTGCGAAGTGAATGGAGTGTTGCTTCACTTTCTAAATGCTGTCCTTTCAGAGAAAATCACTTTCCTTTGAAAGTGCCTTAAGCTACTTACAAAAATTCAGAAGAAACTCACATCTGTTTCTCTGAAAGAGAAGCAGTCTGTTCCAACACTTCAATTCACTGTGCGAAGTGAATGGAGTGTTGCTTCACTTGCTAAATGCTGTCCTTTCAGAGAAAATCACTTTCCTTTGAAAGTGCCTTAAGCTACTTACAAGCATTTAACAGAAATTCTCATGCGTTTCTCTGAAAGTGATGCAGTCTGTTCCAGCACTTCAATTCACTGTGTGAAGTGAATGGAGTGTTGCTTCACTTTCTAAATGCTGTCCTTTCAGAGAAAATCACTTTCCTTTGAAAGTGCCTTAAGCTACTTACAAGCACTCAAAAAAGCTCACATCCGTTTCTCTGAAAGAGAAGCTGTCTGTTCCAACATTTCAATTCACTGTGCGAAGTGAATGGAGTGTTGCTTCACTTTCTAAATGCTGTCCTTTCAGAGAAAATCACATTCCTTTGAAAGTGCCTTAAGCTACTTACAAGCATTTAACAGAAATTCTCATGCGTTTCTCTGAAAGAGAAGCAGTCTGTTCCAAAACTTCCATTCAGTGTGCGAAGTGAATGGAGTGTTGCTTCACTTTCTAAATGCTGTCCTTTCAGAGAAAATCACTTTCCTTTGAAAGTGCCTTAAGGTACTTACAAGCATTTAACAGAAATTCACATGTGTTTTTCTGAAAGAGAAGCAGTCTGTTCCAGCACTTCAATTCACTGTGCGAAGTGAATGGAGTGTTGCTTCACTTTCTTAATGCTGTCCTTTCAGAGAAAATCACTTTCCTTTGAAAGTGCCTTAAGCTACTCACAATCATTCACAAAAAACTCACATCCGTTTCTCTGAAAGAGAAGCAGTCTGTTACAATACTTCAATTCACTGTCCGAAGTGAATGGAGTATTGCTTCACTCTCGAAATGCTGTCCTTTCAGAAAAATTCACTTTCCTTTGAGAGTGCCTTAAGCTACTTACAAGCATTCACAAAAAACTCACATCCGTTTCTCTGAAATAGAAGTAGTCTGTTCCAACACTTCAATTCACTGAGCGACGTGAATGGAGTGTTGCTTAACTATCTAAATGCTGTCCTTTTAGAGAAAATCACTCTCTTTTGAAACTGCCTTAAGCTACTTACAAGCATTCACAAGAAACTCACATCTGTTTCTCTGAAAGAGAAGCAGTCTGTTCCAACACTTCAATTCACTGTGCGAAGTGAATGTAGTGTTCCTTGACATTCTAAATGCTGTCCTTTCAGAGAAAATCACTTTCATTTGAAAATGCCTTAAGCTACATACAAGAATTCAGCAGAAATTCACATGCGCTTCTCTGAAAAAGAAGCAGTCTGTTCCAACACTTCAATTCACTGTGCGACGTGAATGGAGTGTTGCTTCACTTACTAAATGCTCTCCTTTTAGAGAAAATCACTCTCTTTTGAAACTGCCTTAAGCTTCTTACAAGCATTCACAAGAAACTCACATCTGTTTCTCTGAAAGAGAAGCAGTCTGTTCCAACATTTCAATTCACTGTGCTAAGTGAATGGAGTGTTGCTTCACTTTCTAAATGCTGTCCTTTCAGAGAAAATCACTTTCCTTTGAAAGTGCCTTAAGCTACTTACAAGCATTCACAAGAAACTCACATGCATTTTTCTAAAAGAGAAGCACTCTGTTCCAACACTTCAATTCACTGTGCGAAGTGATGGTGTGTTTCTTCACTTTCTAAATGCTGTCCTTTCAGAGAATTTCACTTTCCTTTGAAAGTGCCTTAAGATACTTACAAGCATTTAACAGAAATTCACATGCGTTTCTGAAAGTGATGCAGTCTGTTACAACTCTTCAATTCACTGTGGGAAGTGAATGGAGTGTGGCTTCACTTTCTAATTGCTGGCCTTTCAGAGAAAATCACTTTCCTTTGAAAGTGCTTTAAGCTACTTACAAGCATTCACAAAAAACTCACATCCCTTTCTCTGAAAGAGAAGTAGTCTGTTCCAACACTTCAATTCACTGTGCGTAGTGAATGGAGTGTTGCTTTACTTTCTAAATGCTGTCCTTTTAGAAAAAATCACTTTCCTTTGAAAGAGTCTTAAGGTACTTAAAAGCATTCAAAAGAAACTCACATGCATTTCTCTGAAAGAGAAGCAGTCTGTTCCAACAATTCAATTCACTGTGCAAAGTGAATGGAGTGTTGCTTCACTTACTAAATGCTCTCCTTTTAGAGAAAATCACTCTCTTTTGAAACTGCCTTAAGCTTCTTACAAGCATTCACAAGAAACTCACATCTGTTTCTCTGAAATAGAAGCAGTCTGTTCCAACACTTCAATTCACTGTGCGAAATGAATGTAGTGTTCCTTGACATTCTAAATGCTGTCCTTTCAGAGAAAATCACTTTCCTTTGAAAATGCCTTAAGCTACTTACAAGCATTTAACAGAAATTCACATCCGTTTCTGTGAAAGAGAAGCAGTCTGTTCCAACACTTCAATTCAGTGTGCGAAGTGAATGGAGTGTTCCTTCACTTTCTAAATGCTGTCCTTTCAGAGAAAATCACTTTCCTTTGAAAGTGCCTTAAGGTACTTACAAGCATTTAACAGAAATTCACATGTGTTTTTCTGAAAGAGAAGCAGTCTGTTCCAGCACTTCAATTCACTGTGCGAAGTGAATGGAGTGTTGCTTCACTTTCTTAATGCTGTCCTTTCAGAGAAAATCACTTTCCTTTGAAAGTGCCATAAGCTACTCACAATCATTCACAAAAAACTCACATCCGTTTCTCTGAAAGAGAAGCAGTCTGTTACAATACTTCAATTCACTGTCCGAAGTGAATGGAGTATTGCTTCACTCTCGAAATGCTGTCCTTTCAGAAAAATTCACTTTCCTTTGAAAGTGCCTTAAGCTACTTACAAGCATTCACAAAAAACTCACATCCGTTTCTCTGAAATAGAAGTAGTCTGTTCCAACACTTCAATTCACTGAGCGACGTGAATGGAGTGTTGCTTCACATTCTAAATGCTGTCCTTTTAGAGAAAATCACTCTCTTTTGAAACTACCTTAAGCTACTTACAAGCATTCACAAGAAACTCAAATCTGTTTCTCTGAAAGAGAAGCAGTCTGTTCCAATACTTCAATTCACTGTGCGAAGTGAATGGAGTGTTGCTTCACTTTCTAAATGCTGTCCTTTCAGAGAAAATCACTTTCCTTTGAAAGTGCCTTAAGCTACTTTCAAGCATTTAACAGAAATGAACATGCGTTTCTCTGAAAGTGAAGCAGTCTGTTCCAACACTTCAATTCACTGTGCAAAATGAATGGAGTGTTGCTTCACTTTCTAAATGCTGTCCTTTCAGAGAAAATCACTTTCCTTTGAAAGTGCCTTAAGCTACTTACAAGCATTCACAAGAAACTCACATGCATTTTTCTGAAAGAGAAGCAGTCTGTTCCAACACTTCAATTCACTGTGCGAAGTGAATGGTGTGTTGCTTCACTTTCTAAATGCTGTCCTTTCAGAGAAAATCACTTTCCTTTGAAAGAGCCTTAAGCTACTTACAAGCATTCAAAAGAAACTCACATGCATTTCTCTGAAAGAGAAGCAGTCTGTTCCAACAATTGAATACACTGTGCCAAGTGAATGGAGTGTTGCTTCACTTTCTAAATGCTGTCCTTTCAGAGAAAATCACTTTCCTTTGATAGTGCCTTAGGCTACTTACAAGCATTCAACAGAAATTCACATGCGTTTCTCTCAAAGAGAAGCAGTCTGCTCAAACACTTCAATTCACTGAGCAATGTGAATGAAGTGTTGCTTCACTCTCTAAATGCTGTCCTTTTAGAGAAAATCACTCTCTTTTCAAACTGCCTTAAGCTACTTACAAGCATTCACAAGAAACTCACATCTGTTTCTCTGAAATAGAAGAAGTCTGTTCCAACACTTCAATTCACTGTGCGAAGTGAATGGAGTGTTGCTTCACTTTCTAAATGCTGTCCTTTCAGAGAAAATCATTTTCCTTTGAAAGTGCGTTAATCTTCTTTCAAGCATTCAACAGAAATTCACATGCATTTCTCTGAAAGAGAAGCAGTCTGTTCCAACACTTTAATTCACTGTGCGAAGTGAATGGAGTGTTGCTTCACTTTCTAAATGCTGTCCTTTCAGAGAAAATCACTTTCCTTTGAAAGTGCCTTAAACTATTTACAAGCATTCACAAGAAACTCACATGCATTTTTCTGAAAGAGAAGCAGTCTGATCCAACACTTCAATTCACTGTGCGAAGTGAATGGTGTGTTGCTTCACTTTCTAAATGCTGTCCTTTCAGAGAAAATCACTTTCCTTTGAAAGTGCCTTAAGCTACTTACAAGCATTCACAAGAAACTCACATCTGTTTCTCTGAAAGAGAAGCAGTCTGTTCCAACAATTCAACTCACTGTGCGAAGTGAATGGAGTGTTGCTTCACTTTCTAAATGCTGTCCTTTCAGAGAAAATCACTTTCCTTTGAAAGGGCCTTAAGCTACTTACAAGCATTCACAGGAAAAACACATGCATTTTTCAGAAAGAGAAGCAGTCTGTTCCAAAACTTCAATTCACTGTGCGAAGTGAATGGAGTGTTGCTTCACTTTCTAAATGCTGTCCTTTGAAAGAAAATAACTTTCCTTTGATAGTGCCTTAAGCAACTTACAAGCATTCAACAGAAATTCACATGCGTTTCTCTGAAAGAGAAGCAGTCTGTTCCAACACTTCAATTCACTGTGCAATGTGAATGTAGTGTTGCTTCACTTTCTTAATGCTGTCCTTTCAGAGGAAATCACTCTCCTTTGAAAGTGCCTTAAGCTACTTACAAGCATTCACAATAAACTCACATCAATTTCTCTGAAAGAGAAGCAGTCTGTTACAATCCTTCAATTCACTTTGCGAAGTGAATGGAGTGTTGCTTCACTCTCTAAATGCTGTCCTTTTAGAGAAAATCACTCTCTTTTCAAACTGCCTGAAGCTACTTACAAGCATTCACAAGAAACTCACATCTGTTTCTCTGAAATAGAAGAAGTCTGTTCCAACACTTCAATTCACTGTGCGAAGTGAATGGAGTGTTGCTTCACTTTCTAAATGCTGTCCTTTCAGAGAAAATCATTTTCCTTTGAAAGTGCCTTAATCTTCTTTCAAGCATTCAACAGAAATTCACATGCATTTCTCTGAAAGAGAAGCAGTCTGTTCCAACAATTTAATTCACTGTGCGAAGTGAATGGAGTGTTGCTTCACTTTCTAAATGCTGTCCTTTCAGAGAAAATCACTTTCCTTTGAACGTGCCTTAAGCTACTTACAAGCATTCACAAAAAACTGACATCTGTTTCTCTAAAAGAGAAGTAGTCTGTTCAAACTCTTCAATTCACTGTGCGTAGTGAATGGAGTGTTGCTTCTCTTTCTAAATGCTGTCCTTTCAGAGAAAATCACTTTCCTTTGAAAGTGCCTTAAGCTACTTACAAGCATTCAGCAGAAATTCACATGCGTGACTCTGAAAGAGAAGCAGTCTGTTCCAACACATCAATTCACTGTGCGAAGTGAATGGAGTGTTGTTTCACTTTCTAAATGTTGTCCTTTCATAGAAAATCACTTTCCTTTGAAAGTGCCTTAAGCTACTTACAAGCATTCAGCAGAAATTCACATGCGTTTCTCTGAAAGAGAAGCAGTCTGTTCCAACACTTCAGTTCACTGTGCGAAGTGAATGGAGTGTTGCTTCACTTTCTTAATGCTGTCCTTTCAGTGAAAATCACTTTCCTTTGAAAGTGCCTTAAGCTACTTACAAGCATTCACAAGAAACTCACATGCATTTTTCTGAAAGAGAAGCAGTCTGTTCCAACACTTCAATTCACTGTGCGAAGTAAATGGAGTGTTGCTTCACTTTCTAAATGCTCTCCTTTTGGAGAAAATCACTCTCTTTTGAAACTGCCTTAAGCTACTTACAAGCATTCACAAGAAACTCACATCTGTTTCTCTGAAAGAGAAGTATTCTGTTCCAACACTTCAATTCACTGTGCGAAGTGAATGGAGTGTTGCTTCACTTTCTAAATGCTGTCCTTTCAGAGAAAATCACTTTCCTTTGAAAGTGCCTTAAGGTACTTACAAGCATTTAACAGAAATTCACATGTGTTTTTCTGAAAGAGAAGCAGTCTGTTCCAGCACTTCAATTCACTGTGCGAAGTGAATGGAGTGTTGCTTCACTTTCTTAATGCTGTCCTTTCAGAGAAAATCACTTTCCTTTGAAAGTGCCTTAAGCTACTCACAATCATTCACAAAAAACTCACATCCGTTTCTCTGAAAGAGAAGCAGTCTGTTACAATACTTCAATTCACTGTCCGAAGTGAATGGAGTATTGCTTCACTCTCGAAATGCTGTCCTTTCAGAAAAATTCACTTTCCTTTGAGAGTGCCTTAAGCTACTTACAAGCATTCACAAAAAACTCACATCCGTTTCTCTGAAATAGAAGTAGTCTGTTCCAACACTTCAATTCACTGAGCGACGTGAATGGAGTGTTGCTTAACTATCTAAATGCTGTCCTTTTAGAGAAAATCACTCTCTTTTGAAACTGCCTTAAGCTACTTACAAGCATTCACAAGAAACTCACATCTGTTTCTCTGAAAGAGAAGCAGTCTGTTCCAACACTTCAATTCACTGTGCGAAGTGAATGTAGTGTTCCTTGACATTCTAAATGCTGTCCTTTCAGAGAAAATCACTTTCATTTGAAAATGCCTTAAGCTACATACAAGAATTCAGCAGAAATTCACATGCGCTTCTCTGAAAAAGAAGCAGTCTGTTCCAACACTTCTATTCACTGTGCAAAGGGAATGGAGTGTTGCTTCACTCTCTATATGCTGTCCTTTCAGAGAATATCACTTTCCTTTGAAAGTGCCTTAAGCTACTTACAAGCATTCACAAGAAACTCACATGCATTTTTCTGAAAGAGAAGCATTCTGTTCCAACACTTCAATTCACTGCGCGAAGTGAATGGAGTGTTGCTTCACTCTCTAAATGTTCTCCTTTTAGAGAAAATCACTCTCTTTTGAAACTGCCTTATGTTACTTACAAGCATTCACAAGAAACTCACATCTGTTTCTCTGAAAGAGAAGCAGTCTGTTCCAACATTTCAATTCACTGTGCTAAGTGAATGGAGTGTTGCTTCACTTTCTAAATGCTGTCCTTTCAGAGAAAATCACTTTCCTTTGAAAGTGCCTTAAGCTACTTACAAGCATTCACAAGAAACTCACATGCATTTTTCTAAAAGAGAAGCACTCTGTTCCAACACTTCAATTCACTGTGCGAAGTGATGGTGTGTTGCTTCACTTTCTAAATGCTCTCCTTTTAGAGAAAATCACACTCTTTGGAAACTGCCTTAAGCTACTTACAAGCATTCACAAGAAACTCACATCTGTTTCTCTGAAAGAGAAGCAGTCTGTACCAACACTTCAATTCACTGTGCGAAGTGAATGGAGTGTTTCTTCACTTTCTAAATGCTGTCCTTTCAGAGAAATTCACTTTCCTTTGAAAGTGCCTTAAGATACTTACAAGCATTTAACAGAAATTCACATGCGTTTCTGAAAGTGATGCAGTCTGTTACAACTCTTCAATTCACTGTGGGAAGTGAATGGAGTGTGGCTTCACTTTCTAATTGCTGGCCTTTCAGAGAAAATCACTTTCCTTTGAAAGTGCTTTAAGCTACTTACAAGCATTCCCAAAAAACTCACATCCCTTTCTCTGAAAGAGAAGTAGTCTGTTCCAACACTTCAATTCACTGTGCGTAGTGAATGGAGTGTTGCTTTACTTTCTAAATGCTGTCCTTTTAGAAAAAATCACTTTCCTTTGAAAGAGTCTTAAGGTACTTAAAAGCATTCAAAAGAAACTCACATGCATTTCTCTGAAAGAGAAGCAGTCTGTTCCAACAATTCAATTCACTGTGCGAAGTGAATGGAGTGTTGCTTCACTTACTAAATGCTCTCCTTTTAGAGAAAATCACTCTCTTTTGAAACTGCCTTAAGCTTCTTACAAGCATTCACAAGAAACTCACATCTGTTTCTCTGAAATAGAAGCAGTCTGTTCCAACACTTCAATTCACTGTGCGAAATGAATGTAGTGTTCCTTGACATTCTAAATGCTGTCCTTTCAGAGAAAATCACTTTCCTTTGAAAATGCCTTAAGCTACTTACAAGCATTTAACAGAAATTCACATCCGTTTCTGTGAAAGAGAAGCAGTCTGTTCCAACACTTCAATTCAGTGTGCGAAGTGAATGGAGTGTTCCTTCACTTTCTAAATGCTGTCCTTTCAGAGAAAATCACTTTCCTTTGAAAGTGCCTTAAGGTACTTACAAGCATTTAACAGAAATTCACATGTGTTTTTCTGAAAGAGAAGCAGTCTGTTCCAGCACTTCAATTCACTGTGCGAAGTGAATGGAGTGTTGCTTCACTTTCTTAATGCTGTCCTTTCAGAGAAAATCACTTTCCTTTGAAAGTGCCTTAAGCTACTCACAATCATTCACAAAAAACTCACATCCGTTTCTCTGAAAGAGAAGCAGTCTGTTACAATACTTCAATTCACTGTCCGAAGTGAATGGAGTATTGCTTCACTCTCGAAATGCTGTCCTTTCAGAAAAATTCACTTTCCTTTGAAAGTGCCTTAAGCTACTTACAAGCATTCACAAAAAACTCACATCCGTTTCTCTGAAATAGAAGTAGTCTGTTCCAACACTTCAATTCACTGAGCGACGTGAATGGAGTGTTGCTTCACATTCTAAATGCTGTCCTTTTAGAGAAAATCACTCTCTTTTGAAACTACCTTAAGCTACTTACAAGCATTCACAAGAAACTCAAATCTGTTTCTCTGAAAGAGAAGCAGTCTGTTCCAATACTTCAAATCACTGTGCGAAGTGAATGGAGTGTTGCTTCACTTTCTAAATGCTGTCCTTTCAGAGAAAATCACTTTCCTTTGAAAGTGCCTTAAGCTACTTTCAAGCATTTAACAGAAATGAACATGCGTTTCTCTGAAAGTGAAGCAGTCTGTTCCAACACTTCAATTCACTGTGCAAAATGAATGGAGTGTTGCTTCACTTTCTAAATGCTGTCCTTTCAGAGAAAATCACTTTCCTTTGAAAGTGCCTTAAGCTACTTACAAGCATTCACAAGAAACTCACATGCATTTTTCTGAAAGAGAAGCAGTCTGTTCCAACACTTCAATTCACTGTGCGAAGTGAATGGTGTGTTGCTTCACTTTCTAAATGCTGTCCTTTCAGAGAAAATCACTTTCCTTTGAAAGAGCCTTAAGCTACTTACAAGCATTCAAAAGAAACTCACATGCATTTCTCTGAAAGAGAAGCAGTCTGTTCCAACAATTGAATACACTGTGCCAAGTGAATGGAGTGTTGCTTCACTTTCTAAATGCTGTCCTTTCAGAGAAAATCACTTTCCTTTGATAGTGCCTTAAGCTACTTACAAGCATTCAACAGAAATTCACATGCGTTTCTCTGAAAGAGAAGCAGTCTGCTCAAACACTTCAATTCACTGAGCAATGTGAATGAAGTGTTGCTTCACTCTCTAAATGCTGTCCTTTTAGAGAAAATCACTCTCTTTTCAAACTGCCTTAAGCTACTTACAAGCATTCACAAGAAACTCACATCTGTTTCTCTGAAATAGAAGAAGTCTGTTCCAACACTTCAATTCACTGTGCGAAGTGAATGGAGTGTTGCTTCACTTTCTAAATGCTGTCCTTTCAGAGAAAATCATTTTCCTTTGAAAGTGCGTTAATCTTCTTTCAAGCATTCAACAGAAATTCACATGCATTTCTCTGAATGAGAAGCAGTCTGTTCCAACACTTTAATTCACTGTGCGAAGTGAATGGAGTGTTGCTTCACTTTCTAAATGCTGTCCTTTCAGAGAAAATCACTTTCCTTTGAAAGTGCCTTAAACTATTTACAAGCATTCACAAGAAACTCACATGCATTTTTCTGAAAGAGAAGCAGTCTGATCCAACACTTCAATTCACTGTGCGAAGTGAATGGTGTGTTGCTTCACTTTCTAAATGCTGTCCTTTCAGAGAAAATCACTTTCCTTTGAAAGTGCCTTAAGCTACTTACAAGCATTCACAAGAAACTCACATCTGTTTCTCTGAAAGAGAAGCAGTCTGTTCCAACAATTCAACTCACTGTGCGAAGTGAATGGAGTGTTGCTTCACTTTCTAAATGCTGTCCTTTCAGAGAAAATCACTTTCCTTTGAAAGGGCCTTAAGCTACTTACAAGCATTCACAGGAAAAACACATGCATTTTTCAGAAAGAGAAGCAGTCTGTTCCAAAACTTCAATTCACTGTGCGAAGTGAATGGAGTGTTGCTTCACTTTCTAAATGCTGTCCTTTGAAAGAAAATAACTTTCCTTTGATAGTGCCTTAAGCAACTTACAAGCATTCAACAGAAATTCACATGCGTTTCTCTGAAAGAGAAGCAGTCTGTTCCAACACTTCAATTCACTGTGCAATGTGAATGTAGTGTTGCTTCACTTTCTTAATGCTGTCCTTTCAGAGGAAATCACTCTCCTTTGAAAGTGCCTTAAGCTACTTACAAGCATTCACAATAAACTCACATCAATTTCTCTGAAAGAGAAGCAGTCTGTTACAATCCTTCAATTCACTTTGCGAAGTGAATGGAGTGTTGCTTCACTCTCTAAATGCTGTCCTTTTAGAGAAAATCACTCTCTTTTCAAACTGCCTGAAGCTACTTACAAGCATTCACAAGAAACTCACATCTGTTTCTCTGAAATAGAAGAAGTCTGTTCCAACACTTCAATTCACTGTGCGAAGTGAATGGAGTGTTGCTTCACTTTCTAAATGCTGTCCTTTCAGAGAAAATCATTTTCCTTTGAAAGTGCCTTAATCTTCTTTCAAGCATTCAACAGAAATTCACATGCATTTCTCTGAAAGAGAAGCAGTCTGTTCCAACAATTTAATTCACTGTGCGAAGTGAATGGAGTGTTGCTTCACTTTCTAAATGCTGTCCTTTCAGAGAAAATCACTTTCCTTTGAACGTGCCTTAAGCTACTTACAAGCATTCACAAAAAACTGACATCTGTTTCTCTAAAAGAGAAGTAGTCTGTTCAAACTCTTCAATTCACTGTGCGTAGTGAATGGAGTGTTGCTTCTCTTTCTAAATGCTGTCCTTTCAGAGAAAATCACTTTCCTTTGAAAGTGCCTTAAGCTACTTACAAGCATTCAGCAGAAATTCACATGCGTTTCTCTGAAAGAGAAGCAGTCTGTTCCAACACATCAATTCACTGTGCGAAGTGAATGGAGTGTTGTTTCACTTTCTAAATGTTGTCCTTTCATAGAAAATCACTTTCCTTTGAAAGTGCCTTAAGCTACTTACAAGCATTCAGCAGAAATTCACATGCGTTTCTCTGAAAGAGAAGCAGTCTGTTCCAACACTTCAGTTCACTGTGCGAAGTGAATGGAGTGTTGCTTCACTTTCTTAATGCTGTCCTTTCAGTGAAAATCACTTTCCTTTGAAAGTGCCTTAAGCTACTTACAAGCATTCACAAGAAACTCACATGCATTTTTCTGAAAGAGAAGCAGTCTGTTCCAACACTTCAATTCACTGTGCGAAGTAAATGGAGTGTTGCTTCACTTTCTAAATGCTCTCCTTTTGGAGAAAATCACTCTCTTTTGAAACTGCCTTAAGCTACTTACAAGCATTCACAAGAAACTCACATCTGTTTCTCTGAAAGAGAAGTATTCTGTTCCAACACTTCAATTCACTGTGCGAAGTGAATGGAGTGTTGCTTCACTTTCTAAATGCTGTCCTTTCAGAGAAAATCACTTTCCTTTGAAAGTGCCTTAAGCTACTTACAAGCATTTAACAGAAATTCACATGCGTTTCTCTGAAAGTGATGCAGTCTGTTCCAACACTTCAATTCACTGTGCGAAGTGAATGGAGTGTTGCGTCACTTTCTAAATTCTGACCTTTCACAGAAAATCACTTTCCTTTGAAAGTCCCTTAAGCTACTTACAAGCATTCACAAAAAACTCACATCCATTTCTCTGAAAGAGAAGTAGTCTGTTCCAACACTTCAATTCACTGTGTGTAGGGAAGGGAGTGTTGCTTCACTTTCTAAATGCTGTCCTTTTAGAGAAAATCACTTTCCTTTGAAAGAGCCTTAAGCTACTTACAAGCATTCACAAAAAACTCACATGCATTTTTCGAAAAAGAAGCAGTCTGTTCCAACACTTCAATTCACTGTGCGAAGTGAATGAAGTGTTCCTTCACTTTCTAAATGCTGTCCTTTCAGAGAAAATCACTTTCCTTTGACAGTGCCTTAAGCTACTTACAAGAATTTAACAGAAATTCACATGCGTTTCTCTGAAAGTGATGCAGTCTGTTCCAACAATTCAATTCACTGTGCGAAGTGAATGGAGTGTGGCTTCACTTTCTAAATGCTGTCCTTTCAGAGAAAATTACTTTCCTTTGAAAGTGCTTTAAGCTACTTACAAGCATTCAAAAGAAACTCATATGCGTTTCTATGAAAGAGAAGCAGTCTGTTCCAACACTTCAATTCACTGTGCGAAGTGAATGGAGTGTTGCTTCACTTTCTAAATGCTGTCCCTTCAGAGAAAATCACTCTCTTTTCAAACTGCCTTAAGCTACATACAAGCATTCACAAGAAACTCACATCTGTTTCTCTGAAAGAGAAGCAGTCTATTTCAGCACTTCAATTTACTGTGCGAAGTGAATGGAGTGTTGCTTCACTTTCTAAATGCTGTCCTTTTAGAGAAAATCACTTTCCTTTGAAAGTGCCTTAAGCTACTTTCAAGCTTTCACAAAAAACTCACTTCCGTTTCTCTGAAAGAGAAGTAGTCTGTTCAAACACTTCAATTCACTGTGCGTAGTGAATGGAGTGTTGCTTCACTTTCTAAATGCTGTCCTTTCAGAGAAAATCACTTTCCTTTGAAAGTGCCTTAAGCTACTTACAAGCATTCAGCAGAAATTCACATGCGTTTCTATGAAAGAGAAGCAGTCTGTTCCAACACATCAATTCACTGTCCGAAGTGAATGGAGTGTTGCTTCACTTTCTAAATGCTGTCCTTTCAGAGAAAATTACTTTCCTTTGAAAGTGCATTAAGCTACTTACAAGCATTCAAAAGAAACTCACATGAGTTTCTCTGAAAGAGAAGCAGTCTGTTCCAACACTTCAATTCACTGTTTGAAGTGAATGGAGTGTTGCTTCACTTTCTAAATGCTGTCCTTTCAGAGAAAATCACTTTCCTTTGAACGTGCCTTAAGCTACTTACAAGCATTCACAAAAAACTGACATCTGTTTCTCTAAAAGAGAAGTAGTCTGTTCAAACACTTCAATTCACTGTGCGTAGTGAATGGAGTGTTGCTTCACTTTCTAAATGCTGTCCTTTCAGAGAAAATCACTTTCCTTTGAAAGTGCCTTTAGCTACTTACAAGCATTCAGCAGAAATTCACATGCATTTCTCTGAAAGAGAAGCAGTCTGTTCCAACACATCAATTCACTGTGCGAAGTGAATGGAGTGTTGTTTAACTTTCTAAATGTTGTCCTTTCAGAGGAAATCACTTTCCTTTGAAAGTGCCTTAAGCTACTTACAAGCATTCAGCAGAAATTCACATGCGTTTCTCTGAAAGAGAAGCAGTCTGTTCCAACACTTCAATTCACTGTGCGAAGTGAATGGAGTGTTGCTTCACTTTCTTAATGCTGTCCTTTCAGAGGAAATCACTTTCCTTTGAAAGTGCCTTAAGCTACTTACAAGCATTCACAATAAACTCACATCAATTTCTCTGAAAGAGAAGCAGTCTGTTACAATCCTTCAATTCACTTTGCGAAGTGAATGGAGTGTTGCTTCACTCTCTAAATGCTGTCCTTTTAGAGAAAATCACTCTCTTTTCAAACTGCCTGAAGCTACTTACAAGCATTCACAAGAAACTCACATCTGTTTCTCTGAAATAGAAGAAGTCTGTTCCAACACTTCAATTCACTGTGCGAAGTGAATGGAGTGTTGCTTCACTTTCTAAATGCTGTCCTTTCAGAGAAAATCATTTTCCTTTGAAAGTGCCTTAATCTTCTTTCAAGCATTCAACAGAAATTCACATGCATTTCTCTGAAAGAGAAGCAGTCTGTTCCAACAATTTAATTCACTGTGCGAAGTGAATGGAGTGTTGCTTCACTTTCTAAATGCTGTCCTTTCAGAGAAAATCACTTTCCTTTGAACGTGCCTTAAGCTACTTACAAGCATTCACAAAAAACTGACATCTGTTTCTCTAAAAGAGAAGTAGTCTGTTCAAACTCTTCAATTCACTGTGCGTAGTGAATGGAGTGTTGCTTCTCTTTCTAAATGCTGTCCTTTCAGAGAAAATCACTTTCCTTTGAAAGTGCCTTAAGCTACTTACAAGCATTCAGCAGAAATTCACATGCGTTTCTCTGAAAGAGAAGCAGTCTGTTCCAACACATCAATTCACTGTGCGAAGTGAATGGAGTGTTGTTTCACTTTCTAAATGTTGTCCTTTCATAGAAAATCACTTTCCTTTGAAAGTGCCTTAAGCTACTTACAAGCATTCAGCAGAAATTCACATGCGTTTCTCTGAAAGAGAAGCAGTCTGTTCCAACACTTCAGTTCACTGTGCGAAGTGAATGGAGTGTTGCTTCACTTTCTTAATGCTGTCCTTTCAGTGAAAATCACTTTCCTTTGAAAGTGCCTTAAGCTACTTACAAGCATTCACAAGAAACTCACATGCATTTTTCTGAAAGAGAAGCAGTCTGTTCCAACACTTCAATTCACTGTGCGAAGTAAATGGAGTGTTGCTTCACTTTCTAAATGCTCTCCTTTTGGAGAAAATCACTCTCTTTTGAAACTGCCTTAAGCTACTTACAAGCATTCACAAGAAACTCACATCTGTTTCTCTGAAAGAGAAGTATTCTGTTCCAACACTTCAATTCACTGTGCGAAGTGAATGGAGTGTTGCTTCACTTTCTAAATGCTGTCCTTTCAGAGAAAATCACTTTCCTTTGAAAGTGCCTTAAGCTACTTACAAGCATTTAACAGAAATTCACATGCGTTTCTCTGAAAGTGATGCAGTCTGTTCCAACACTTCAATTCACTGTGCGAAGTGAATGGAGTGTTGCGTCACTTTCTAAATTCTGACCTTTCACAGAAAATCACTTTCCTTTGAAAGTCCCTTAAGCTACTTACAAGCATTCACAAAAAACTCACATCCATTTCTCTGAAAGAGAAGTAGTCTGTTCCAACACTTCAATTCACTGTGTGTAGGGAAGGGAGTGTTGCTTCACTTTCTAAATGCTGTCCTTTTAGAGAAAATCACTTTCCTTTGAAAGAGCCTTAAGCTACTTACAAGCATTCACAAAAAACTCACATGCATTTTTCGAAAAAGAAGCAGTCTGTTCCAACACTTCAATTCACTGTGCGAAGTGAATGAAGTGTTCCTTCACTTTCTAAATGCTGTCCTTTCAGAGAAAATCACTTTCCTTTGACAGTGCCTTAAGCTACTTACAAGAATTTAACAGAAATTCACATGCGTTTCTCTGAAAGTGATGCAGTCTGTTCCAACAATTCAATTCACTGTGCGAAGTGAATGGAGTGTGGCTTCACTTTCTAAATGCTGTCCTTTCAGAGAAAATTACTTTCCTTTGAAAGTGCTTTAAGCTACTTACAAGCATTCAAAAGAAACTCATATGCGTTTCTATGAAAGAGAAGCAGTCTGTTCCAACACTTCAATTCACTGTGCGAAGTGAATGGAGTGTTGCTTCACTTTCTAAATGCTGTCCCTTCAGAGAAAATCACTCTCTTTTCAAACTGCCTTAAGCTACATACAAGCATTCACAAGAAACTCACATCTGTTTCTCTGAAAGAGAAGCAGTCTATTTCAGCACTTCAATTTACTGTGCGAAGTGAATGGAGTGTTGCTTCACTTTCTAAATGCTGTCCT
This sequence comes from Myodes glareolus, assembly GCF_982192425.1. Classification (NCBI taxonomy): domain Eukaryota; kingdom Metazoa; phylum Chordata; class Mammalia; order Rodentia; family Cricetidae; genus Myodes; species Myodes glareolus. Next base: position 251,048 of record NC_142047.1, on the reverse strand, counting down.
TTTAGAGAAAATCACTTTCCTTTGAAAGTGCCTTAAGCTACTTTCAAGCTTTCACAAAAAACTCACTTCCGTTTCTCTGAAAGAGAAGTAGTCTGTTCAAACACTTCAATTCACTGTGCGTAGTGAATGGAGTGTTGCTTCACTTTCTAAATGCTGTCCTTTCAGAGAAAATCACTTTCCTTTGAAAGTGCCTTAAGCTACTTACAAGCATTCAGCAGAAATTCACATGCGTTTCTATGAAAGAGAAGCAGTCTGTTCCAACACATCAATTCACTGTCCGAAGTGAATGGAGTGTTGCTTCACTTTCTAAATGCTGTCCTTTCAGAGAAAATTACTTTCCTTTGAAAGTGCATTAAGCTACTTACAAGCATTCAAAAGAAACTCACATGAGTTTCTCTGAAAGAGAAGCAGTCTGTTCCAACACTTCAATTCACTGTTTGAAGTGAATGGAGTGTTGCTTCACTTTCTAAATGCTGTCCTTTCAGAGAAAATCACTTTCCTTTGAACGTGCCTTAAGCTACTTACAAGCATTCACAAAAAACTGACATCTGTTTCTCTAAAAGAGAAGTAGTCTGTTCAAACACTTCAATTCACTGTGCGTAGTGAATGGAGTGTTGCTTCACTTTCTAAATGCTGTCCTTTCAGAGAAAATCACTTTCCTTTGAAAGTGCCTTTAGCTACTTACAAGCATTCAGCAGAAATTCACATGCATTTCTCTGAAAGAGAAGCAGTCTGTTCCAACACATCAATTCACTGTGCGAAGTGAATGGAGTGTTGTTTAACTTTCTAAATGTTGTCCTTTCAGAGGAAATCACTTTCCTTTGAAAGTGCCTTAAGCTACTTACAAGCATTCAGCAGAAATTCACATGCGTTTCTCTGAAAGAGAAGCAGTCTGTTCCAACACTTCAATTCACTGTGCGAAGTGAATGGAGTGTTGCTTCACTTTCTTAATGCTGTCCTTTCAGAGAAAATCACTTTCCTTTGAAAGTGCCTTAAGCTACTTACAAGCATTCACAAGAAACTCACATGCATTTTTCTGAAAGAGAAGCAATCTGTTCCAACACTTCAATTCACTGTGCGAAGTAAATGGAATGTTGCTTCACTTTCTAAATGCTCTCTTTTTGGAGAAAATCACTCTCTTTTGAAACTGCCTTAAGCTACTTATAAGCATTCACAAGAAACTCACATCTGTTTCTCTGAAAGAGAAGTATTCTGTTCCAACACTTCAATTCACTGTGCGAAGTGAATGGAGTGTTGCTTCACTTTCTAAATGCTGTCCTTTCAGAGAAAATCACTTTCCTTTGAAAGTGCCTTAAGCTACTTACAAGCATTTAACAGAAATTCACATGCGTTTCTCTGAAAGTGATGCAGTCTGTTCCAACACTTCAATTCACTGTGCGAAGTGAATGGAGTGTGGCTTCACTTTCTAAATGCTGTCCTTTCAGAGAAAATTACTTTCCCTTGAAAGTGCATTAAGCTACTTACAAGCATTCAAAAGAAACTCACATGCGTTTCTCTGAAAGAGAAGCAGTCTGTTCCAACACTTCAATTCACTGTGTGAAGTGAATGGAGTGTTGCTTCACTTTCTAAATGCTGTCCTTTCAGAGAAAATCACTTTCCTTTGAACGTGCCTTAAGCTACTTACAAGCATTCACAAAAAACTGACATCTGTTTCTCTAAAAGAGAAGGAGTCTGTTCAAACACTTCAATTCACTGTGCGTAGTGAATGGAGTGTTGCTTCACTTTCTAAATGCTGTCCTTTCAGAGAAAATCACTTTCCTTTGAAAGTGCCTTAAGCTACTTACAAGCATTCAGCAGAAATTCACATGCATTTCTCTGAAAGAGAAGCTTTCTGTTCCAACACATCAATTCACTGTGCGAAGTGAATGAAGTGTTGTTTCACTTTCTAAATGTTGTCCTTTCAGAGAAAATCACTTTCCTTTGAAAGTGCCTTAAGCTACTTACAAGCATTCAGCAGAAATTCACATGCGTTTCTCTGAAAGAGAAGCACTCTGTTCCAACACTTCAATTCACTGTGCGAAGTGAATGGAGTGTTGCTTCACTTTCTTAATGCTGTCCTTTCAGAGAAAATCACTTTCCTTTGAAAGTGCCTTAAGCTATTTACAAGCATTCACAAGAAACTCACATCTGTTTCTCTGAAAGAGAAGTATTCTGTTCCAACACTTCAATTCACTGTGCGAAGTGAATGGAGTGTTGCTTCACTTTCTAAATGCTGTCCTTTCAGAGAAAATCACTTTCCTTTGAAAGTGCCTTTAGCTACTTACAAGCATTCACAAGAAACTCACATGCATTTTTCTGAAAGAGAAGCAGTCTGTTCCAACACTTCAATTCACTGTGCGAAGTAAATGGAGTGTTGCTTCACTTTCTAAATGCTCTCCTTTTAGAGAAAATCACTCTCTTTTCAAACTGCCTTAAGCTACTTAGAAGCATTCACAAGAAACTCACATCTGTTTCTCTGAAAGAGAAGCATTCTGTTCCAACACTTCAATTCCCTGTGCGAAGTGAATGGAGTGTTGCTTCACTTTCTAAATGCTGTCCTTTCAGAGAAAATCACTTTCCTTTGAAAGTGCCTTAAGCTACTTACAAGCATTTAACAGAAATTCACATGCGTTTCTCTGAAAGTGATGCAGTCTGTTCCAACACTTCAATTCACTGTGCGAAGTGAATGGAGTGTTGCTTCACTTTCAAAATGCTGTCCTTTCACAAAAAATCACTTTCATTTGAAAGTCCCTTAAGCAACTTACAAGCATTCACAAAAAACTCACATCCGTTTCTCTGAAAGAGAAGTAGTCTGTTCCAACACATCAATTCACTGTGCGTAGGGAAGGGAGTGTTGCTTCACTTTCTAAATGCTGTCCTTTTAGAGAAAATCACTTTCCTTTGAAAGAGCCTTAAGCTACTTACAAGCATTCACAAAAAACTCACATGCATTTTTCGAAAGGGAAGCAGTCTGTTCCAACACTTCAATTCACTGTGCGAAGTGAATGGAGTGTTCCTTCACTTTCTAAATGCTGTCCTTTCAGAGAAAATCACTTTCCTTTGAAAGTGCCTTAAGCTACTTACAAGCATTTAACAGAAATTCACATGCGTTTCTCTGAAAGTGATGCAGTCTGTTCCAACACTTCAATTCACTGTGCGAAGTGAATGGAGTGTAGCTTCACTTTCTAAATGCTGTCCTTTCAGAGAAAATTACTTTCCTTTGAAAGTGCATTAAGCTACTTACAAGCATTCAAAAGAAACTCACATGAGTTTCACTGAAAGAGAAGAAGTCTGTTCCAACACTTCAATTCACTGTTTGAAGTGAATGGAGTGTTGCTTCACTTTCTAAATGCTGTCCTTTCAGAGAAAATCACTTTCCTTTGAACGTGCCTTAAGCTACTTACAAGCATTCACAAAAAACTGACATCTGTTTCTCTAAAAGAGAAGTAGTCTGTTCAAACACTTCAATTCACTGTGCGTAGTGAATGGAGTGTTGCTTCACTTTCTAAATGCTGTCCTTTCAGAGAAAATCACTTTCCTTTGAAAGTGCCTTTAGCTACTTACAAGCATTCAGCAGAAATTCACATGCGTTTCTCTGAAAGAGAAGCAGTCTGTTCCAACACATCAATTCACTGTGCGAAGTGAATGGAGTGTTGTTTCACTTTCTAAATGTTGTCCTTTCAGAGGAAATCACTTTCCTTTGAAAGTGCCTTAAGCTACTTACAAGCATTCAGCAGAAATTCACATGCGTTTCTCTGAAAGAGAAGCAGTCTGTTCCAACACTTCAATTCACTGTGCGAAGTGAATGAAGTGTTGCTTCACTTTCTTAATGCTGTCCTTTCAGAGAAAATCACTTTCCTTTGAAAGTGCCTTAAGCTACTTACAAGCATTCACAAGAAACTCACATGCATTTTTCTGAAAGAGAAGCAGTCTGTTCCAACACTTCAATTCACTGTGCGAAGTAAATGGAGTGTTGCTTCACTTTCTAAATGCTCTCCTTTTGGAGAAAATCACTCTCTTTTGAAACTGCCTTAAGCTACTTACAAGCATTCACAAGAAACTCACATCTGTTTCTCTGAAAGAGAAGTATTCTGTTCCAACACTTCAATTCACTGTGCGAAGTGAATGGAGTGTTGCTTCACTTTCTAAATGCTGTACTTTCAGAGAAAATCACTTTCCTTTGAAAGTGCCTTAAGCTACTTACAAGCATTTAACAGAAATTCACATGCGTTTCTCTGAAAGTGATGCAGTCTGTTCCAACACTTCAATTCACTGTGCGAAGTGAATGGAGTGTGGCTTCACTTTCTAAATGCTGTCCTTTCAGAGAAAATTAATTTCCCTTGAAAGTGCATTAAGCTACTTACAAGCATTCAAAAGAAACTCACATGCGTTTCTCTGAAAGAGAAGCAGTCTGTTCCATCACTTCAATTCACTGTGTGAAGTGAATGGAGTGTTGCTTCACTTTCTAAATGCTGTCCTTTCAGAGAAAATCACTTTCCTTTGAACGTGCCTTAAGCTACTTACAAGCATTCACAAAAAACTGACATCTGTTTCTCTAAAAGAGAAGTAGTCTGTTCAAACACTTCAATTCACTGTGCGTAGTGAATGGAGTGTTGCTTCACTTTCTAAATGCTGTCCTTTCAGAGAAAATCACTTTCCTTTGAAAGTGCCTTAAGCTACTTACAAGCATTCAGCAGAAATTCACATGCGTTTCTCTGAAAGAGAAGCAGTCTGTTCCAACACATCAATTCACTGTGCGAAGTGAATGGAGTGTTGTTTCACTTTCTAAATGTTGTCCTTTCAGAGAAAATCACTTTCCTTTGAAAGTGTCTTAAGCTACTTACAAGCATTCAGCAGAAATTCACATGCGTTTCTCTGAAAGAGAAGCAGTCTGTTCCAACACTTCAATTCACTGTGCGAAATGAATGGAGTGTTGCTTCACTTTCTTAATGCTGTCCTTTCAGAGAAAATCACTTTCTTTGAAAGTGCCTTAAGCTATTTACAAGCATTCACAAGAAACTCACATCTGTTTCTCTGAAAGAGAAGTATTCTGTTCCAACACTTCAATTCACTGTGCGAAGTGAATGGAGTGTTGCTTCACTTTCTAAATGCTGTCCTTTCAGAGAAAATCACTTTCCTTTGAAAGTGCCTTAAGCTACTTACAAGCATTTAACAGAAATTCATATGCTTTTCTCTGAAAGTGATGCAGTCTGTTCCAACACTTCAATTCACTGTGCGAAGTGAATGGAGTGTTGCGTCACTTTCTAAATTCTGTCCTTTCACAGAAAATCACTTTCCTTTGAAAGTCCCTTAAGCTACTTACAAGCATTTACAAAAAACTCACATCCGTTTCTCTGAAAGGGAAGTAGTCTGTTCCAACACTTCAATTCACTGTGCGTAGGGAAGGGAGTGTTGCTTCACTTTCTAAATGCTGTCCTTTTAGAGAAAATCACTTTCCTTTGAAAGAGCCTTAAGCTACTTACAAGCATTCACAAAAAACTCACATGCATTTTTCGAAAGAGAAGCAGTCTGTTCCAACACTTCAATTCACTGTGCGAAGTGAATGGAGTGTTGCTTCACTTTCTAAATGCTGTCCTTTCAGAGAAAATCACTTTCCTTTGAAAGTGCCTTAAGCTACTTTCAAGCATTTAACAGAAATTCACATGCGTTTCTCTGAAAGTGATGCAGTCTGTTCCAACACTTCAATTCACTGTGCGAAGTGAATGGAGCGTGGCTTCACTTTCTAAATGCTGTACTTTCAGAGAAAATTACTTTCCTTTGAAAGTGCTTTAAGCTACTTACAAGCATTCAAAAGAAACTCATATGCGTTTCTCTGAAAGAGAAGCAGTCTGTTCCAACACATCAATTCACTTGGCGAAGTGAATGGAGTGTTGCTTCACTTTCTAAATGCTGTCCCTTTAGAGAAAATCACTCTCTTTTCAAACTGCCTTAAGCTACATACAAGCATTCACAAGAAACTCACATCTGTTTCTCTGAAAGAGAAGCAGTCTATTTCAGCACGTCAATTCACTGTGCGAAGTGAATGGAGTGTTGCTTCACTTTCTAAATGCTGTCCTTTTAGAGTAAATCACTTTCCTTTGAAAGTGCCTTAAGCTACTAACAAGCTTTCACAAAAGACTCACTTCCGTTTCTCTGAAAGAGAAGTAGTCTGTTCAAACACTTCAATTCACTGTGCGTAGTGAATGGAGTGTTGCTTCACTTTCTAAATGCTGTCCTTTCAGAGAAAATCACTTTCCTTTGAAAGTGCCTTAAGCTACTTACAAGTATTCAGCAGAAATTCACATGCGTTTCTCTGAAAGAGAAGCAGTCTGTTCCAACACATCAATTCACTGTCCGAAGTGAATGGAGTGTTGCTTCACTTTCTAAATGTTGTCCTTTCAGAGAAAATCACTTTCCTTTGAAAGTGCCTTAAGCTACTTACAAGCATTCAGCAGAAATTCACATGCGTTTCCCTGAAAGAGAAGCAGTCTGTTCCAACACTTCAATTCACTGTGCGAAGTGAATGGAGTGTTGCTTCACTTTCTTAATACTGTCCTTTCAGAGAAAATCACTTTCCTTTGAAAGTGCCTTAAGCTACTTACAAGCATTCACAAGAAACTCACATGCATTTTTCTGAAAGAGAAGCAGTCTGTTCCAACACTTCAATTCACTGTGCGAAGTAAATGGAGTGTTGCTTCACTTTCTAAATGGTCTCCTTTTAGAGAAAATCACTCTCTTTTCAAACTGCCTTAAGCTACTTACAAGCATTCACAAGAAACTCACATCTGTTTCTCTGAAAGAGAAGCATTCTGTTCCAACACTTCAATTCACTGTGCGAAGTGAATGGAGTGTTGCTTCACTTTCTAAATGCTGTCCTTTCAGAGAAAATCACTTTCCTTTGAAAGTGCCTTAAGCTACTTACAAGCATTTAACAGAAATTCACATGCGTTTCTCTGAAAGTGATGCAGTCTGTTCCAACACTTCAATTCACTGTGCGAAGTGAAGGGAGTGTTGCTTCACTTTCTAAATGCTGTCCTTTCACAGAAAATCACTTTCCTTTGAAAGTCCCTTAAGCTACTTACAAGCATTCACAAAAAACTCACATCCGTTTCTCTGAAAGAGAAGTAGTCTGTTCCAACACTTCAATTCACTGTGCGTTGGGAAGGGAGTGTTGATTCACTTTCTAAATGCTGTCCTTTTAGAGAAAATCACTTTCCTTTGAAAGAGCCTTAAGCTACTTACAAGCATTCACAAAAAACTCACATGCATTTTTCGAAAGAGAAGCAGTCTGTTCCAACACATCAATTCACTGTGCGAAGTGAATGGAGTGTTCCTTCACTTTCTAAATGCTGTCCTTTCAGAGAAAATCACTTTCCTTTGAAAGTGCCTTAAGCTACTTACAAGCATTTAACAGAAATTCACATGCGTTTCTCTGAAAGTGATGCAGTCTGTTCCAACACTTCAATTCACTGTGCGAAGTGAATGGAGTGTGGCTTCACTTTCTAAATGCTGTCCTTTCAGAGAAAATTACTTTCCTTTGAAAGTGCATTAAGCTACTTACAAGCATTCAAAAGAAACTCACATGCGTTTCTCTGAAAGAGAAGCAGTCTGTTCCAACACTTCAATTCACTGTGCTAAGTGAATGGAGTGTTGCTTCACTTTCTAAATGCTGTCCTTTCAGAGAAAATCACTTTCCTTTGAACGTGCCTTAAGCTACTTACAAGCATTCACAAAAAACTGACATCTGTTTCTCTAAAAGAGAAGTAGTCTGTTCAAACACTTCAATTCACTGTGCGTAGTGAATGGAGTGTTGCTTCACTTTCTAAATGCTGTCCTTTCAGAGAAAATCACTTTCCTTTGAAAGTGCCTTAAGCTACTTACAAGCATTCAGCAGAAATTCACATGCGTTTCTCTGAAAGAGAAGCAGTCTGTTCCAACACTTCAATTCACTGTGCGAAGTGAATGGAGTGTTGCTTCACTTTCTTAATGCTGTCCTTTCAGAGAAAATCACTTTCCTTTGAAAGTGCCTTAAGCTACTTACAAGCATTCACAAGAAACTCACATGCATTTTTCTGAAAGAGAAGCAGTCTGTTCCAACACTTCAATTCACTGTGCGAAGTAAATGGAGTGTTGCTTCACTTTCTAAATGCTCTCCTTTTGGAGAAAATCACTCTCTTTTGAAACTGCCTTAAGCTACTTACAAGCATTCACAAGAAACTCACATCTGTTTCTCTGAAAGAGAAGTATTCTGTTCCAACACTTCAATTCACTGTGCGAAGTGAATGGAGTGTTGCTTCACTTTCTAAATGCTGTCCTTTCAGAGAAAATCACTTTCCTTTGAAAGTGCCTTAAGCTACTTACAAGCATTTAACAGAAATTCACATGCGTTTCTCTGAAAGTGATGCAGTCTGTTCCAACACTTCAATTCACTGTGCGAAGTGAATGGAGTGTTGCGTCACTTTCTAAATTCTGTCCTTTCACAGAAAATCACTTTCCTTTGAAAGTCCCTTAAGCTACTTAAAAGCATTTACAAAAAACTCACATCCGTTTCTCTGAAAGAGAAGTAGTCTGTTCCAACACTTCAATTCACAGTGCGTAGGGAAGGGAGTGTTGCTTCACTTTCTAAATGCTGTCCTTTTAGAGAAAATCACTTTCCTTTGAAAGAGCCTTAAGCTGCTTACAAGCATTCACAAAAAACTCACATGCATTTTTCGAAAGAGAAGCAGTCTGTTCCAACACATCAATTCACTGTGCAAAGTGAATGGAGTGTTCCTTCACTTTCTAAATGCTGTCCTTTCAGAGAAAATCACATTCCTTTGAAAGTGCCTTAAGCTACTTACAAGCATTTAACAGAAATTCACATGCGTTTCTCTGAAAGTGATGCAGACTGTTCCAACACTTCAATTCACTGTGCGAAGTGAATGGAGTGTGGCTTCACTTTCTAAATGCTGTCCTTTCAGAGAAAATTACTTTCCTTTGAAAGTGCTTTAAGCTACTTACAAGCATTCAAAAGAAACTCATATGCGATTCTCTGAAAGAGAAGCAGTCTGTTCCAACACTTCAATTCACTGTGCGAAGTAAATGGAGTGTTGCTTCACTTTCTAAATGCTGTCCCTTTAGAGAAAATTACTCTCTTTTCAAACTGCCTTAAGCTACATACAAGCATTCACAAGAAACTCACATCTGTTTCTCTGAAAGAGAAGCAGTCTATTTCAGCACTTCAATTCACTGTGCGAAGTGAATGGAGTGTTGCTTCACTTTCTAAATGCTGTCCTTTTAGAGAAAATCACTTTCCTTTGAAAGTGCCTTAAGCTACTTACAAGCTTTCACAAAAAACACACCCCCGTTTCTCTGAAAGAGAAGTAGTCTGTTCAAACACTTCAATTCACTGTGCGTAGTGAATGGAGTGTTGCTTCACTTTCTAAATGCTGTCCTTTCAGAGAAAATCACTTTCCTTTGAAAGTGCCTTAAGCTACTTACAAGCATTCAGCAGAAATTCACATGCGTTTCTCTGAAAGAGAAGCAGTCTGTTCCAACACATCAATTCACTGTCCGAAGTGAATGGAGTGTTGCTTCACTTTCTAAATGTTGTCCTTTCAGAGAAAATCACTTTCCTTTGAAAGTGCCTTAAGCTACATACAAGCATTCAGCAGAAATTCACATGCGTTTCTCTGAAAGAGAAGCAGTCTGTTCCAACACTTCAATTCACTGTGCGAAGTGAATGGAGTGTTGCTTCACTTTCTTAATACTGTCCTTTCAGAGAAAATCACTTTCCTTTGAAAGTGCCTTAAGCTACTTACAAGCATTCACAAGAAACTCACATGCATTTTTCTGAAAGAGAAGCAGTCTGTTCCAACACTTCAATTCACTGTGCGAAGTAAATGGAGTGTTGCTTCACTTTCTAAATGCTCTCCTTTTAGAGAAAATCACTCTCTTTTCAAACTGCCTTAAGCTACTTACAAGCATTCACAAGAAACTCACATCTGTTTCTCTGAAAGAGAAGCATTCTGTTCCAACACTTCAATTCACTGTGCGAAGTGAATGGAGTGTTGCTTCACTTTCTAAATGCTGTCCTTTCAGAGAAAATCACTTTCCTTTGAAAGTGCCTTAAGCTACTTACAAGCATTTAACAGAAATTCACATGCGTTTCTCTGAAAGTGATGCAGTCTGTTCCAACACTTCAATTCACTGTGCGAAGTGAAGGGAGTGTTGCTTCACTTTCTAAATGCTGTCCTTTCACAGAAAATCACTTTCCTTTGAAAGTCCCTTAAGCTACTTACAAGCATTCACAAAAAACTCACATCCGTTTCTCTGAAAGAGAAGTAGTCTGTTCCAACACTTCAATTCACTGTGCGTTGGGAAGGGAGTGTTGCTTCACTTTCTAAATGCTGTCCTTTTAGAGAAAATCACTTTCCTTTGAAAGAGCCTTAAGCTACTTACAAGCATTCACAAAAAACTCACATGCATTTTTCGAAAGAGAAGCAGTCTGTTCCAACACATCAATTCACTGTGCGAAGTGAATGGAGTGTTCCTTCACTTTCTAAATGCTGTCCTTTCAGAGAAAATCACTTTCCTTTGAAAGTGCCTTAAGCTACTTACAAGCATTTAACAGAAATTCACATGCGTTTCTCTGAAAGTGATGCAGTCTGTTCCAACACTTCAATTCACTGTGCGAAGTGAATGGAGTGTGGCTTCACTTTCTAAATGCTGTCCTTTCAGAGAAAATTACTTTCCTTTGAAAGTGCATCAAGCTACTTACAAGCATTCAAAAGAAACTCACATGCGTTTCTCTGAAAGAGAAGCAGTCTGTTCCAACACTTCAATTCACTGTGCTAAGTGAATGGAGTGTTGCTTCACTTTCTAAATGCTGTCCTTTCAGAGAAAATCACTTTCCTTTGAACGTGCCTTAAGCTACTTACAAGCATTCACAAAAAATTGACATTTGTTTCTCTAAAAGAGAAGCAGTCTGTTCAAACACTTCAATTCACTGTGCGTAGTGAATGGAGTGTTGCTTCACTTTCTAAATGCTGTCCTTTCAGAGAAAATCACTTTCCTTTGAAAGTGCCTTAAGCTACTTACAAGCATTCAGCAGAAATTCACATGCGTTTCTCTGAAAGAGAAGCAGTCTGTTCCAACACTTCAATTCACTGTGCGAAGTGAATGGAGTGTTGCTTCACTTTCTTAATGCTGTCCTTTCAGATAAAATCACTTTCCTTTGAAAGTGCCTTAAGCTACTTACAAGCATTCACAAGAAACTCACATGCATTTTTCTGAAAGAGAAGCAGTCTGTTCCAACACTTCAATTCACTGTGCGAAGTAAATGGAGTGTTGCTTCACTTTCTAAATGCTCTCCTTTTGGAGAAAATCACTCTCTTTTGAAACTGCCTTAAGCTACTTACAAGCATTCACAAGAAACTCACATCTGTTTCTCTGAAAGAGAAGTATTCTGTTCCAACACTTCAATTCACTGTGCGAAGTGAATGGAGTGTTGCTTCACTTTCTAAATGCTGTCCTTTCAGAGAAAATCAGTTTCCTTTGAAAGTGCCTTAAGCTACTTACAAGCATTTAACAGAAATTCACATGCGTTTCTCTGAAAGTGATGCAGTCTGTTCCAACACTTCAATTCACTGTGCGAAGTGAATGGAGTGTTGCGTCACTTTCTAAATTCTGTCCTTTCACAGAAAATCACTTTCCTTTGAAAGTCCCTTAAGCTACTTAAAAGCATTTACAAAAAACTCACATCCGTTTCTCTGAAAGAGAAGTAGTCTGTTCCAACACTTCAATTCACTGTGCGTAGGGAAGGGAGTGTTGCTTCACTTTCTAAATGCTGTCCTTTTAGAGAAAATCACTTTCCTTTGAAAGAGCCTTAAGCTGCTTACAAGCATTCACAAAAAACTCACATGCATTTTTCGAAAGAGAAGCAGTCTGTTCCAACACTTCAATTCACTGTGCAAAGTGAATGGAGTGTTCCTTCACTTTCTAAATGCTGTCCTTTCAGAGAAAATCACTTTCCTTTGAAAGTGCCTTAAGCTACTTACAAGCATTTAACAGAAATTCACATGCGTTTCTCTGAAAGTGATGCAGACTGTTCCAACACTTCAATTCACTGTGCGAAGTGAATGGAGTGTGGCTTCACTTTCTAAATGCTGTCCTTTCAGAGAAAATTACTTTCCTTTGAAAGTGCTTTAAGCTACTTACAAGCATTCAAAAGAAACTCATATGCGATTCTCTGTAAGAGAAGCAGTCTGTTCCAACACTTCAATTCACTGTGCGAAGTGAATGGAGTGTTGCTTCACTTTCTAAATGCTGTCCCTTTAGAGAAAATTACTCTCTTTTCAAACTGCCTTAAGCTACATACAAGCATTCACAAGAAACTCACATCTGTTTCTCTGAAAGAGAAGCAGTCTATTTCAGCACTTCAATTCACTGTGCGAAGTGAATGGAGTGTTGCATCACTTTCTAAATGCTGTCCTTTTAGAGAAAATCACTTTCCTTTGAAAGTGCCTTAAGCTACTTACAAGCTTTCACAAAAAACTCACTTCCGTTTCTCTGAAAGAGAAGTAGTCTGTTCAAACACTTCAATTCACTGTGCGTAGTGAATGGAGTGTTGCTTCACTTTCTAAATGCTGTCCTTTCAGAGAAAATCACTTTCCTTTGAAAGTGCCTTAAGCTACTTACAAGCATTCAGCAGAAATTCACATGCGTTTCTCTGAAAGAGAAGCAGTCTGTTCCAACACATCAATTCACTGTCCGAAGTGAATGGAGTGTTGCTTCACTTTCTAAATGCTGTCCTTTCAGAGAAAATCACTTTCCTTTGAAAGTGCCTTAAGCTACTTACAAGCATTCACAAGAAACTCACATGCATTTTTCTGAAAGAGAAGCAGTCTGTTCCAACACTTCAATTCACTGTGCGAAATAAATGGAGTGTTGCTTCACTTTCTAAATGCTCTCCTTTTAGAGAAAATCACTCTCTTTTCAAACTGCCTTAAGCTACTTACAAGCATTCACAAGAAACTCACATCTGTTTCTCTGAAAGAGAAGCATTCTGTTCCAACACTTCAATTCACTGTGCGAAGTGAATGGAGTGTTGCTTCACTTTCTAAATGCTGTCCTTTCAGAGAAAATCACTTTCCTTTGAAAGTGCCTTAAGCTACTTACAAGCATTTAACAGAAATTCACATGCGTTTCTCTGAAAGTGATGCAGTCTGTTCCAACACTTCAATTCACTGTGCGAAGTGAAGGGAGTGTTGCTTCACTTTCTAAATGCTGTCCTTTCACAGAAAATCACTTTCCTTTGAAAGTCCCTTAAGCTACTTACAAGCATTCACAAAAAACTCACATCCGTTTCTCTGAAAGAGAAGTAGTCTGTTCCAACACTTCAATTCACTGTGCGTTGGGAAGGGAGTGTTGCTTCACTTTCTAAATGCTGTCCTTTTAGAGAAAATCACTTTCCTTTGAAAGAGCCTTAAGCTACTTACAAGCATTCACAAAAAACTCACATGCATTTTTCGAAAGAGAAGCAGTCTGTTCCAACACATCAATTCACTGTGCGAAGTGAATGGAGTGTTCCTTCACTTTCTAAATGCTGTCCTTTCAGAGAAAATCACTTTCCTTTGAAAGTGCCTTAAGCTACTTACAAGCATTTAACAGAAATTCACATGCGTTTCTCTGAAAGTGATGCAGTCTGTTCCAACACTTCAATTCACTGTGCGAAGTGAATGGAGTGTGGCTTCACTTTCTAAATGCTGTCCTTTCAGAGAAAATTACTTTCCTTTGAAAGTGCATTAAGCTACTTACAAGCATTCAAAAGAAACTCACATGCGTTTCTCTGAAAGAGAAGCAGTCTGTTCCAACACTTCAATTCACTGTGCTAAGTGAATGGAGTGTTGCTTCACTTTCTAAATGCTGTCCTTTCAGAGAAAATCACTATCCTTTGAACGTGCCTTAAGCTACTTACAAGCATTCACAAAAAACTGACATCTGTTTCTCTAAAAGAGAAGTAGTCTGTTCAAACACTTCAATTCACTGTGCGTAGTGAATGGAGTGTTGCTTCACTTTCTAAATGCTGTCCTTTCAGAGAAAATCACTTTCCTTTGAAAGTGCCTTAAGCTACTTACAAGCATTCAGCAGAAATTCACATGCGTTTCTCTGAAAGAGAAGCAGTCTGTTCCAACACTTCAATTCACTGTGCGAAGTGAATGGAGTGTTGCTTCACTTTCTTAATGCTGTCCTTTCAGAGAAAATCACTTTCCTTTGAAAGTGCCTTAAGCTACTTACAAGCATTCACAAGAAACTCACATGCATTTTTCTGAAAGAGAAGCAGTCTGTTCCAACACTTCAATTGACTGTGCGAAGTAAATGGAGTGTTGCTTCACTTTCTAAATGCTCTCCTTTTGGAGAAAATCACTCTCTTTTGAAACTGCCTTAAGCTACTTACAAGCATTCACAAGAAACTCACATCTGTTTCTCTGAAAGAGAAGTATTCTGTTCCAACACTTCAATTCACTGTGCGAAGTGAATGGAGTGTTGCTTCACTTTCTAAATGCTGTCCTTTCAGAGAAAATCACTTTCCTTTGAAAGTGCCTTATGCTACTTACAAGCATTTAACAGAAATTCACATGCGTTTCTCTGAAAGTGATGCAGTCTGTTCCAACACTTCAATTCACTGTGCGAAGTGAATGGAGTGTTGCGTCACTTTCTAAATTCTGTCCTTTCACAGAAAATCACTTTCCTTTGAAAGTCCCTTAAGCTACTTAAAAGCATTTACAAAAAACTCACATCCGTTTCTCTGAAAGAGAAGTAGTCTGTTCCAACACTTCAATTCACAGTGCGTAGGGAAGGGAGTGTTGCTTCACTTTCTAAATGCTGTCCTTTTAGAGAAAATCACTTTCCTTTGAAAGAGCCTTAAGCTGCTTACAAGCATTCACAAAAAACTCACATGCATTTTTCGAAAGAGAAGCAGTCTGTTCCAATGCTTCAATTCACTGTGCAAAGTGAATGGAGTGTTCCTTCACTTTCTAAATGCTGTCCTTTCAGAGAAAATCACATTCCTTTGAAAGTGCCTTAAGCTACTAACAAGCATTTAACAGAAATTCACATGCGTTTCTCTGAAAGTGATGCAGACTGTTCCAACACTTCAATTCACTGTGCGAAGTGAATGGAGTGTGGCTTCACTTTCTAAATGCTGTCCTTTCAGAGAAAATTACTTTCCTTTGAAAGTGCTTTAAGCTACTTACAAGCATTCAAAAGAAACTCATATGCGATTCTCTGAAAGAGAAGCAGTCTGTTCCAACACTTCAATTCACTGTGCGAAGTGAATGGAGTGTTGCTTCACTTTCTAAATGCTGTCCCTTTAGAGAAAATTACTCTCTTTTCAAACTGCCTTAAGCTACATACAAGCATTCACAAGAAACTCACATCTGTTTCTCTGAAAGAGAAGCAGTCTATTTCAGCACTTCAATTCACTGTGCGAAGTGAATGGAGTGTTGCTTCACTTTCTAAATGCTGTCCTTTTAGAGAAAATCACTTTCCTTTGAAAGTGCCTTAAGCTACTTACAAGCTTTCACAAAAAACTCACTTCCGTTTCTCTGAAAGAGAAGTAGTCTGTTCAAACACTTCAATTCACTGTGCGTAGTGAATGGAGTGTTGCTTCACTTTCTAAATGCTGTCCTTTCAGAGAAAATCACTTTCCTTTGAAAGTGCCTTAAGCTACTTACAAGCATTCAGCAGAAATTCACATGCGTTTCTCTGAAAGAGAAGCAGTCTGTTCCAACACATCAATTCACTGTCCGAAGTGAATGGAGTGTTGCTTCACTTTCTAAATGTTGTCCTTTCAGAGAAAATCACTTTCCTTTGAAAGTGCCTTAAGCTACTTACAAGCATTCAGCAGAAATTCACATGCGTTTCTCTGAAAGAGAAGCAGTCTGTTCCAACACTTCAATTCACTGTGCGAAGTGAATGGAGTGTTGCTTCACTTTCTTAATACTGTCCTTTCAGAGAAAATCACTTTCCTTTGAAAGTGCCTTAAGCTACTTACAAGCATTCACAAGAAACTCACATGCATTTTTCTGAAAGAGAAGCAGTCTGTTCCAACACTTCAATTCACTGTGCGAAGTAAATGGAGTGTTGCTTCACTTTCTAAATGCTCTCCTTTTAGAGAAAATCACTCTCTTTTCAAACTGCCTTAAGCTACTTACAAGCATTCACAAGAAACTCACATCTGTTTCTCTGAAAGAGAAGCATTCTGTTCCAACACTTCAATTCACTGTGCGAAGTGAATGGAGTGTTTCTTCACTTTCTAAATGCTGTCCTTTCAGAGAAAATCACTTTCCTTTGAAAGTGCCTTAAGCTACTTACAAGCATTTAACAGAAATTCACATGCGTTTCTCTGAAAGTGATGCAGTCTGTTCCAACACTTCAATTCACTGTGCGAAGTGAAGGGAGTGTTGCTTCACTTTCTAAATGCTGTCCTTTCACAGAAAATCACTTTCCTTTGAAAGTCCCTTAAGCTACTTACAAGCATTCACAAAAAACTCACATCCGTTTCTCTGAAAGAGGGTTGTCTGTTCCAACACTTCAATTCACTGTGCGTTGGGAAGGGAGTGTTGCTTCACTTTCTAAATGCTGTCCTTTTAGAGAAAATCACTTTCCTTTGAAAGAGCCTTAAGCTACTTACAAGCATTCACAAAAAACTCACATGCATTTTTCGAAAGAGAAGCAGTCTGTTCCAACACATCAATTCACTGTGCGAAGTGAATGGAGTGTTCCTTCACTTTCTAAATGCTGTTCTTTCAGAGAAAATCACTTTCCTTTGAAAGTGCCTTAAGCTACTTACAAGCATTTAACAGAAATTCACATGCGTTTCTCTGAAAGTGATGCAGTCTGTTCCAACACTTCAATTCACTGTGCGAAGTGAATGGAGTGTGGCTTCACTTTCTAAATGCTGTCCTTTCAGAGAAAATTACTTTCCTTTGAAAGTGCATTAAGCTACTTAAAAGCATTCAAAAGAAACTCACATGCGTTTCTCTGAAAGAGAAGCAGTCTGTTCCAACACTTCAATTCACTGTGCGTAGGGAAGGGAGTGTTGCTTCACTTTCTAAATGCTGTCCTTTTAGAGAAAATCACTTTCCTTTGAAAGAGCCTTAAGCTACTTACAAGCATTCACAAAAAACTCACATGCATTTTTCGAAAGAGAAGCAGTCTGTTCCAACACTTCAGTTCACTGTGCGAAGTGAATGGTGTGTTCCTTCACTTTCTAAATGCTGTCCTTTCACAGAAAATCACTTTCCTTTGAAAGTCCCTTAAGCTACTTACAAGCATTCACAAAAAACTCATATCCGTTTCTCTGAAAGAGAAGTAGTCTGTTCCAAAACTTCAATTCACAGTGCGTAGGGAAGGGAGTGTTGCTTCACTTTCTAAATGCTGTCCTTTCAGAGAAAATCACTTTCCTTTGAAAGTGCCTTAAGCTACTTACAAGCATTTAACAGAAATTCACATGCGTTTCTCTGAAAGTGATGCAGTCTGTTCCAACACTTCAATTCACTGTGCGAAGTGAATGGAGTGTTGCTTCACATTCTTAATGCTGTCCTTTCAGAGAAAATCACTTTCCTTTGAAAGCGCCTTAAGGTACTTACAAGCATTTAACAGAAATTCACATGCGTTTTTCTGAAAGAGAAGCAGTCTGTTCCAGCACTTCAATTCACTGTGCGAAGTGAATGGAGTGTTGCTTCACTTTCTAAATGCTGTCCTTTCAGAGAAAATCACTTTTCTTTGAAAGTGCCTTAAGCTACTAACAAGCATTCACAAAAAACTCACATCCGTTTCTCTGAAAGAGAAGAATTCTGTTCCATCACTTCAATTCACTGTGCGTAGTGAATGGAGTGTTGCTTCACTTTCTAAATGCTGTCCTTTCAGAGAAAATCACTTTTCTTTGAAAGTGCCTTAAGCTACTAACAAGCATTCACAAAAAACTCACATCCGTTTCTCTGAAAGAGAAGAATTCTGTTCCATCACTTCAATTCACTGTGCGTAGTGAATGGAGTGTTGCTTCACTTTCTAAATGCTGTCCTTTCAGAGAAAATCACTTTCCTTTGAAAGTGCCTTAAGCTACTAACAAGCATTCACAAAAAACTCACATCCGTTTCTCTGAAAGAGAAGAATTCTGTTCCATCACTTCAATTCACTGTGCGTAGTGAATGGAGTGTTGCTTCACTTTCTTAATGCTGTCCTTTCAGAGAAAATCACTTTCCTTTGAAAGTGCCTTAAGCTACTTACAAGCATTCACAAGAAACTCACATGCATTTTTCTGAAAGAGAAGCAGTCTGTTCCAACACTTCAATTCACTGTGCGAAGTAAATGGAGTGTTGCTTCACTTTCTAAATGCTCTCCTTTTAGAGAAAATCACTCTCTTTTCAAACTGCCTTAAGCTACTTACAAGCATTCACAAGAAACTCACATCTGTTTCTCTGAAAGAGAAGCATTCTGTTCCAACACTTCAATTCACTGTGCGAAGTGAATGGAGTGTTGCTTCACTTTCTAAATGCTGTCCTTTCAGAGAAAATCACTTTCCTTTGAAAGTGCCTTAAGCTAATTACAAGCATTTAACAGAAATTCACATGCGTTTCTCTGAAAGTGATGCAGTCTGTTCCAACACTTCAATTCACTGTGCGAAGTGAATGGAGTGTTGCTTCACGTTCTAAATGCTGTCCTTTCACAGAAAATCACTTTCCTTTGAAAGTCCCTTAAGCTACTTACAAGCATTCACAAAAAACTCACATCCGTTTCTCTGAAAGAGAAGTAGTCTGTTCCAACACTTCAATTCACTGTGCGTAGGGAAGGGAGTGTTGCTTCACTTTCTAAATGCTGTCCTTTTAGAGAAAATCACTTTCCTTTGAAAGAGCCTTAAGCTACTTACAAGCATTCACAAAAAACTCACATGCATTTTTTAAAAGAGAAGCAGTCTGTTCCAACACTTCAATTCACTGTGCGAAGTGAATGGTGTGTTCCTTCACTTTCTAAATGCTGTCCTTTCAGAGAAAATCACTTTCCTTTGAAAGTGCCTTAAGCTACTTACAAGCATTTAACAGAAATTCACATGCGTTTCTCTGAAAGTGATGCAGTCTGTTCCAACACTTCAATTCACTGTGCGAAGTGAATGGAGTGTGGCTTCACTTTCTAAATGCTGTCCTTTCAGAGAAAATTACTTTCCTTTGAAAGTGCCTTAAGCTACTTACAAGCTTTCACAAAAAACTCACTTCCGTTTCTCTGAAAGAGAAGTAGTCTGTTCCAAATCTTCAAATCACTGTGCGTAGTGAATGGAGTGTTGCTTCACTTTCTAAATGCTGTCCTTTCAGAGAAAATCACTTTCCTTTGAAAGAGCTTGTGCTACTTACAAGCATTCACAAGAAACTCACATGCATTTTTCTGAAAGAGAAGCAGTCTGTTCCAACACTTCAATTCACTGTGCGAAGTGAATGGAGTGTTGCTTCACTTTCTAAATGCTGTCCTTTTAGAGAAAATCACTCTCTTTTGAAACTGCCTTAAGCTACTTAAAAGCATTCACAAGAAACTCACATCTGTTTCTCTGAAAGAGAAGCAGTCTGTTCCAACATTTCAGTTCACTGTGCGAAGTGAATGGAGTGTTGCTTCAGTTTCTAAATGCTGTCCTTTCAGAGAAAATCACTTTCCTTTGAAAGTGCCTTAAGCTACTTACAAGCATTTAACAGAAATTCTCATGCATTTCTCTGAAAGTGATGCAGTGTGTTCCAACACTTCAATTCACTGTGCCAAGTGAATGGAGTCTTGCTACACTTTCTAAATGCTGCCCTTTCAGAGAAAATCACTTTCCTTTGAAAGTGCCTTAAGCTACTTACAAGCACTCAAAAAAACTCACATCCGTTTCTCTGAAAGATAAGAAGTGTGTTCCAAAACTACAATTCACTGTGCGAAGTGAATGGAGTGTTGCTTCACTTTCTAAATGCTGTCCTTTCAGAGAAAATCACATTCCTTTGAAAGTGCCTTAAGCTACTTACAAGCATTTAACAGAAATTCACATGCGTTTCACTGAAAGAGAAGCAGTCTGTTCCAACACTTAAATTCACTGTGCGAAGTGAATGGAGTGTTGCTTCACTTTCTAAATGCTGTCCTTTCAGAGAAAATCACTTTCCTTTGAAAGTGCCTTAAGGTACTTACAAGCATTTAACAGAAATTCACATGCGTTTTTCTGAAAGAGAAGCAGTCTGTTCCAGCACTTCAATTCACTGTGCGAAGTGAATGGAGTGTTGCTTCACTTTCGAAATGCTGTCCTTTCAGAGAAAATCACTTTCTTTGAAAGTGCCTTGAGCTACTTACAAGCATTCAACAGAGACTCACATCCGTTTCTCTGAAAGGGAGCAGTCTGTTCCAACACTTCAATTCACTGTGCAATGTGAAAGAAGTGTTACTTCACTTTCTAAATGCTGTCCTTTCAGAGAAAATCACTTTCCTTTGAAAGTGCCTTAAGCTACTTACAAGCATTTAACAGAAATTCACATGCGTTTCTCTGAAAGTGATGCAGTCTGTTCCAACACTTCAATTCACTGTGCGAAGTGAATGGAGTGTTGCGTCACTTTCTAAATTCTGTCCTTTCACAGAAAATCACTTTCCTTTGAAAGTCCCTTAAGCTACTTACAAGCATTTACAAAAAACTCACTTCCGTTTCTCTGAAAGAGAAGTAGTCTGTTCCAAATCTTCAATTCACTGTGCGTAGTGAATGGAGTGTTGCTTCACTTTCTAAATGCTGTCCTTTCAGAGAAAATCACTTTCCTTTGAAAGAGCTTGTGCTACTTACAAGCATTCACAAGAAACTCACATGCATTTTTCTGAAAGAGAAGCAGTCTGTTCCAACACTTCAATTCACTGTGCGAAGTGAATGGAGTGTTGCTTCACTTTCTAAATGCTGTCCATTTAGAGAAAATCACTCTCTTTTGAAACTGCCTTAAGCTACTTAAAAGCATTCACAAGAAACTCACATCTGTTTCTCTGAAAGAGAAGCAGTCTGTTCCAAATCTTCAATTCACTGAGCGTAGTGAATGGAGTGTTGCTTCACTTTCTAAATGCTGTCCTTTCAGAGAAAATCACTTTCCTTTGAAAGAGCTTGTGCTACTTACAAGCACTCAAAAAAACTCACATCCGTTTCTCTGAAAGATAAGCAGTCTGTTCCAAAACTTCAATTCACTGTGCGAAGTGAATGGAGTGTTGCTTCACTTTCTATATGCTGTCCTTTCAGAGAAAATCACTTTCCTTTGAAAGTGCCTTAAGCTACTTACAAGCATTTAACAGAAATTCACATGCGTTTAACTGAAAGAGAAGCAGTCTGTTCCAACACTTCAATTCACTGTGCGAAGTGAATGGAGTGTTGCTTCACTTTCTACATGCTGTCCTTTCAGAGAAAATCACTTTCCTTTGAAAGTGCCTTAAGGTACGTACAAGCATTTAACAGAAATTCACATGCGTTTTCCTGAAAGAGAAGCAGTCTGTTCCAGCACTTCAATTCACTGTGCGAAGTGAATGGAGTGTTGCTTCACTTTCGAAATGCTGTCCTTTCAGAGAAAATCACTTTTCTTTGAAAGTGCCTTAAGCTACTAACAAGCATTCACAAAAAAATCACATCCGTTTCTCTGAAAGAGAAGAATTCTGTTCCATCACTTCAATTCACTGTGCGTAGTGAATGGAGTGTTGCTTCACTTTCTAAATGCTGTCCTTTCAGAGAATATCACTTTTCTTTGAAAGTGCCTTAAGCTACTAACAAGCATTACAAAAAACTCACATCCGTTTCTCTGAAAGAGAAGAATTCTGTTCCATCACTTCAATTCACTGTGCGTAGTGAATGGAGTGTTGCTTCACTTTCTAAATGCTGTCCTTTCAGAGAAAATCACTTTTCTTTGAAAGTGCCTTAAGCTACTTACAAGCTTTCACAAAAAACTCACTTCTGTTTCTCTGAAAGAGAAGTAGTCTGTTCAAACACTTCAATTCACTGTGCGTAGTGAATGGAGTGTTGCTTCACTTTCTAAATGCTGTCCTTTCAGAGAAAATCACTTTCCTTTGAAAGTGCCTTAAGCTACTTACAAGCATTCAGCAGAAATTCACATGCGTTTCTCTGAAAGAGAAGCAGTCTGTTCCAACACATCAATTCACTGTCCGAAGTGAATGGAGTGTTGCTTCACTTTCTAAATGTTGTCCTTTCAGAGAAAATCACTTTCCTTTGAAAGTGCCTTAAGCTACTTACAAGCATTCAGCAGAAATTCACATGCGTTTCTCTGAAAGAGAAGCAGTCTGTTCCACAACTTCAATTCACTGTGCGAAGTGAATGGAGTGTTGCTTCACTTTCTTAATGCTGTCCTTTCAGAGAAAATCACTTTCCTTTGAAAGTGCCTTAAGCTACTTACAAGCATTCACAAGAAACTCACATGCATTTTTCTGAAAGAGAAGCAGTCTGTTCCAACACTTCAATTCACTGTGCGAAGTAAATGGAGTGTTGCTTCACTTTCTAAATGCTGTCCTTTTAGAGAAAATCACTTTCCTTTGAAAGAGCCTTAAGCTACTTACAAGCATTCACAAAAAACTCACATGCATTTTTTAAAAGAGAAGCAGTCTGTTCCAACACTTCAATTCACTGTGCGAAGTGAATGGTGTGTTCCTTCACTTTCTAAATGCTGTCCTTTCAGAGAAAATCACTTTCCTTTGAAAGTGCCTTAAGCTACTTACAAGCATTTAACAGAAATTCACATGCGTTTCTCTGAAAGTGATGCAGTCTGTTCCAACACTTCAATTCACTGTGCGAAGTGAATGGAGTGTGGCTTCACTTTCTAAATGCTGTCCTTTCAGAGAAAATTACTTTCCTTTGAAAGTGCCTTAAGCTACTTACAAGCTTTCACAAAAAACTCACTTCCGTTTCTCTGAAAGAGAAGTAGTCTGTTCCAAATCTTCAAATCACTGTGCGTAGTGAATGGAGTGTTGCTTCACTTTCTAAATGCTGTCCTTTCAGAGAAAATCACTTTCCTTTGAAAGAGCTTGTGCTACTTACAAGCATTCACAAGAAACTCACATGCATTTTTCTGAAAGAGAAGCAGTCTGTTCCAACACTTCAATTCACTGTGCGAAGTGAATGGAGTGTTGCTTCACTTTCTAAATGCTGTCCTTTTAGAGAAAATCACTCTCTTTTGAAAGTGCCTTAAGCTACTTAAAAGCATTCACAAGAAACTCACATCTGTTTCTCTGAAAGAGAAGCAGTCTGTTCCAACATTTCAGTTCACTGTGCGAAGTGAATGGAGTGTTGCTTCAGTTTCTAAATGCTGTCCTTTCAGAGAAAATCACTTTCCTTTGAAAGTGCCTTAAGCTACTTACAAGCATTTAACAGAAATTCTCATGCATTTCTCTGAAAGTGATGCAGTGTGTTCCAACACTTCAATTCACTGTGCCAAGTGAATGGAGTCTTGCTACACTTTCTAAATGCTGCCCTTTCAGAGAAAATCACTTTCCTTTGAAAGTGCCTTAAGCTACTTACAAGCACTCAAAAAAACTCACATCCGTTTCTCTGAAAGATAAGAAGTCTGTTCCAAAACTACAATTCACTGTGCGAAGTGAATGGAGTGTTGCTTCACTTTCTAAATGCTGTCCTTTCAGAGAAAATCACATTCCTTTGAAAGTGCCTTAAGCTACTTACAAGCATTTAACAGAAATTCACATGCGTTTCACTGAAAGAGAAGCAGTCTGTTCCAACACTTAAATTCACTGTGCGAAGTGAATGGAGTGTTGCTTCACTTTCTAAATGCTGTCCTTTCAGAGAAAATCACTTTCCTTTGAAAGTGCCTTAAGGTACTTACAAGCATTTAACAGAAATTCACATGCGTTTTTCTGAAAGAGAAGCAGTCTGTTCCAGCACTTCAATTCACTGTGCGAAGTGAATGTAGTGTTGCTTCACTTTCGAAATGCTGTCCTTTCAGAGAAAATCACTTTTCTTTGAAAGTGCCTTAAGCTACTAACAAGCATTCACAAAAAACTCACATCCGTTTCTCTGAAAGAGAAGAATTCTGTTCCATCACTTCAATTCACTGTGCGTAGTGAATGGAGTGTTGCTTCACTTTCTAAATGCTGTCCTTTCAGAGAAAATCACTTTTCTTTGAAAGTGCCTTAAGGTACTAACAAGCATTCACAAAAAACTCACATCCGTTTCTCTGAAAGAGAAGAATTCTGTTCCATCATTTCAATTCACTGTGCGTAGTGAATGGAGTGTTGCTTCACTTTCTAAATGCTGTCCTTTCAGAGAAAATCACTTTCTTTGAAAGTGCCTTGAGCTACTTACAAGCATTCAACAGAGACTCACATCCGTTTCTCTGAAAGGGAGCAGTCTGTTCCAACACTTCAATTCACTGTGCAATGTGAAAGAAGTGTTACTTCACTTTCTAAATGCTGTCCTTTCAGAGAAAATCACTTTCCTTTGAAAGTGCCTTAAGCTACTTACAAGCATTTAACAGAAATTCACATGCGTTTCTCTGAAAGTGATGCAGTCTGTTCCAACACTTCAATTCACTGTGCGAAGTGAATGGAGTGTTGCGTCACTTTCTAAATTCTGTCCTTTCACAGAAAATCACTTTCCTTTGAAAGTCCCTTAAGCTACTTACAAGCATTTACAAAAAACTCACTTCCGTTTCTCTGAAAGAGAAGTAGTCTGTTCCAAATCTTCAATTCACTGTGCGTAGTGAATGGAGTGTTGCTTCACTTTCTAAATGCTGTCCTTTCAGAGAAAATCACTTTCCTTTGAAAGAGCTTGTGCTACTTACAAGCATTCACAAGAAACTCACATGCATTTTTCTGAAAGAGAAGCAGTCTGTTCCAACACTTCAATTCACTGTGCGAAGTGAATGGAGTGTTGCTTCACTTTCTAAATGCTGTCCATTTAGAGAAAATCACTCTCTTTTGAAACTGCCTTAAGCTACTTAAAAGCATTCACAAGAAACTCACATCTGTTTCTCTGAAAGAGAAGCAGTCTGTTCCAAATCTTCAATTCACTGTGCGTAGTGAATGGAGTGTTGCTTCACTTTCTAAATGCTGTCCTTTCAGAGAAAATCACTTTCCTTTGAAAGAGCTTGTGCTACTTACAAGCACTCAAAAAAACTCACATCCGTTTCTCTGAAAGATAAGCAGTCTGTTCCAAAACTTCAATTCACTGTGCGAAGTGAATGGAGTGTTGCTTCACTTTCTATATGCTGTCCTTTCAGAGAAAATCACTTTCCTTTGAAAGTGCCTTAAGCTACTTACAAGCATTTAACAGAAATTCACATGCGTTTCACTGAAAGAGAAGCAGTCTGTTCCAACACTTCAATTCACTGTGCGAAGTGAATGGAGTGTTGCTTCACTTTCTACATGCTGTCCTTTCAGAGAAAATCACTTTCCTTTGAAAGTGCCTTAAGGTACGTACAAGCATTTAACAGAAATTCACATGCGTTTTCCTGAAAGAGAAGCAGTCTGTTCCAGCACTTCAATTCACTGTGCGAAGTGAATGGAGTGTTGCTTCACTTTCGAAATGCTGTCCTTTCAGAGAAAATCACTTTTCTTTGAAAGTGCCTTAAGCTACTAACAAGCATTCACAAAAAAATCACATCCGTTTCTCTGAAAGAGAAGAATTCTGTTCCATCACTTCAATTCACTGTGCGTAGTGAATGGAGTGTTGCTTCACTTTCTAAATGCTGTCCTTTCAGAGAATATCACTTTTCTTTGAAAGTGCCTTAAGCTACTAACAAGCATTCACAAAAAACTCACATCCGTTTCTCTGAAAGAGAAGAATTCTGTTCCATCACTTCAATTCACTGTGCGTAGTGAATGGAGTGTTGCTTCACTTTCTAAATGCTGTCCTTTCAGAGAAAATCACGTTCCTTTGTAAGGGCCTTAAGCTACTTACAAGCATTTAACAGAAATTCACATGCGTTTCTCTGAAAGAGAAGCAGTCTGTTCCGACACTTCAATTCATTGTGCGAACTGAATGGAGTGTGGCTTCACTTTCTAAATGCTGTCCTTTCAGAGAAAATCACTTTCCTTTGAAAGTGCCTTAAGCTACTTACAAGCATTTAACAGAAATTCACACGCTTTTCTCTGAAAGAGAAGCAGTCTGTTCCAACACTTCAATTCACTGTGCGTAGTGAATGGAGTGTTGCTTCACTTTCTAAATGCTGTCCTTTCTGAGAAAATCACTTTCCTTTGAAAATGCCTTAAGCTAACTCAAGCATTCAACAGAAATTCACATGCGTTTCTCTGAAAAAGAAGCAGTCTGTTCCAACACTTCAATTCACTGAGCGACTTGAATGGAGTGTTGCTTCACTTTCTAAATGCTGTCCTTTTAGAGAAAATCGCTCTCTTTTGAAACTGCCTTAAGCTACTTACAAGCATTCACAAGAAACTCACATCTGTTTCTCTGAAAGAGAAGCAGTCTGTTCCAACACTTCAATTCACTGTGCGAAGTGAATGGAGTGTTGCTCCACTTTCTAAATGCTGTCCTTTCAGAGAAAATCACTTTCCTTTGAAAGTGCCTTAAGCTACTTTCAAGCATTTAACAGAAATTCACATGCGCTTCTCTGATAGTGAAGCAGTCTGTTCCATCACTTCAATTCACTGTGCAAAATGAATGGAGTGTTGCTTCACTTTCTAAATGCTGTCCTTTCAGAGAAAATCACTTTCCTTTGAAAGTGCCTTAAACTACATACAAGCATTCACAAGTAACTCACATGCATTTTTCTGAAAGAGAAGCAGTCAGTTCCAACACTTCAATTCACTGTGCGAAGTGAATGGTGTGTTGCTTCACTTTCTAAATGCTCTCCTTTTAGAGAAAATCACTCTCTTTTGAAACTGTCTTAAGCTACTTACAAGCATTCACAAGAAACTCACATCTGTTTCTCTGAAAGAGAAGCAGTCTGTTCCAACACTTCAATTCACTGTGCGAAGTGAATGGAGTGTTGCTTCACTCTCTAAACGCTGTCCTTTCAGAGAAAATCACTTTCCTTTGAAAGTGCCTTAAGCTACTTACAAGCATTTAACAGAAATTCACATGTGTTTCTCTGAAAGTGATGCAGTCTGTTCCAACACTTCAATTCACTGTGCGAACTGAATGGAGTGTGGCTTCACTTTCTAAATGCTGTCCTTTCAGAGAAAATCACTTTCCTTTGAAAGTGCCTTAAGCTGCTTACAAGCATTTAACAGAAATTCACATGCTTTTCTCTGAAAGAGAAGCAGTCTGTTCCAACACTTCAATTCACTCTGCGTAGTGAATGGATTGTTGCTTCACTTTCTAAATGCTGTTCTTTCAGAGAAAATCACTTTCCTTTGAAAATGCCTTAAGCTAACTACAAGCATTCAACAGAAATTCACATGCGTTTCTCTGAAAGAGAAGCAGTCTGTTCCACCACTTCAATTCACTGTGCGAAGTGAATGGAGTGTGGCTTCACTTTCTAAATGCTGTCCTTTCAGAGAAAATCACTTTCCTTTGAAAGTGCCTTAAGCTACTTCCAAGCATTCACAAAAAACTCACATCTGTTTCTCTGAAAGAGAAGCAGTCTGTTCCAACACTTCAATTCACTGTGCGAAGTGAATGGAGTGTTGCTTCACTTTCTAAATGCTGTCTTTTCAGAGAAAATCACTTTCCTTTGAAAGTGCCTTAAGCTACTCACAATCATTCACAAAAAACTCACATCCGTTTCTCTGAAAGAGAAGCAGTCTGTTACAATACTTCAATTCACTGTGCGAACTGAATGGAGTATTGCTTCACTCTCTAAATGCTGTCCTTTCAGAGAAATTCACTTTCCTTTGAGAGTGCCTTAAGCTTCTTACAAGCATTCACAAAAAACTCACATCCGTTTCTCCGAAATAGAAGTAGTCTGTTCCAACACTTCAATTCACTGTGCGTAATGACTGGAGTGTTGCTTCACTTTCTAAATGCTGTCCTTTTAGAGAAAATCACTCTCTTTTGAAACTGCCTTAAGCTACATACAAGCCTTCACAAGAAACTCACATCTGTTTCTCTGAAAAAGAAGCAGTCTGTTCCAACACTTCAATTCACTGTGCGAAGTGAATGGAGTCTTGCTTCACTTTCTAAATGCTGTCCTTTCAGAGAAAATCACTTTCCTTTGAAAGTGCCTTAAGCTACTTTCAAGCATTTAACAGAAATTCACATGCTTTTCTCTGAAAGTGAAGCAGTCTGTTCCAACACTTCAATTCACTGTGCAAAATGAATGGAGTGTTGCTTCACTTTCTAAATGCTGTCCGTTCAGAGTAAATCACTTTCCTTTGAAAGTGCCTTAAACTACTTACAAGCATTCACAAGAAACTCACATGCATTTTTCTGAAAGAGAAGTAGTCTGTTCCAACACTTCAATTCACTGAGCGAAGTGAATGGAGTGTTGCTTCACTTTCTAAATGCTGTCCTTTCAGAGAAAATCACTTTCCTTTGAAAGTGACTTAAGCTAATTCCAAGCATTCACAAAAAACTCACATCCGTTTCTCTGAAAGAGAAGTAGTCTGTTCCAACACTTCAATTCAGTGTGCGTAGTGAATGGAGTGTTGCTTCACTTTCTAAATGCTGTCCTGACAGAGAAAATCACTTTCCTTTGAAAGTGCCTTAAGCTACTTACAAGCATTAAACAGAAAATCACATGCATTTCGCTGAAAGAGAAGCAGTCTGTTCCAACACTTCAATTCAGTGTGCGAAGTGAATGGAGTGTTGCTTCACTTTCTAAATGCTGTCCTTTCAGAGAAATTCACTTTCCTTTGAGAGTGCCTTAAGCTTCTTACAAGCATTCACAAAAAACTCACATCCGTTTCTCCGAAATAGAAGTAGTCTGTTCCAACACTTCAATTCACTGAGCGACGTGAATGGAGTGTTGCTTCACTTTCTAAATGCTGTCCTTTCAGAGAAAATCACTTTCCTTTGAAAGTGCCTTAAACTACTTACAAGCATTCACAAGAAACTCACATGCATTTTTCTGAAAGAGAAGCAGTCTGTTCCAACACTTCAATTCACTGTGAGAAGTGAATGTAGTGTTGCTTCACTTTCTAAATGCTGTCCTATCAGAGAAAATCACATTCCTTTGAAAGTGCTTTAAGCTACTTACAAGCATTCAAAAGAAACTCATATGCGTTTCTCTGAAAGAGAAGCAGTCTGTTCCAACACTTCAATTCACTGTGCGAAGTGAATGGAGTGTTACTTCACTTTCTAAATGCTGTCCCTTTAGAGAAAATCACTCTCTTTTCAAACTGCCTTAAGCTACATACAAGCATTCACAAGAAACTCACATCTGCTTCTCTGAAAGAGAAGCAGTCTATTTCAGCACTTCAATTCACTGTGTGAAGTGAATGGAGTGTTGCTTCACTTTCTAAATGCTGTCCTTTTAGAGAAAATCACTTTCCTTTGAAAGTGCCTTAAGCTACTTACAAGCTTTCACAAAAAACTCACTTCTGTTTCTCTGAAAGAGAAGTAGTCTGTTCAAACACTTCAATTCACTGTGCGTAGTGAATGGAGTGTTGCTTCACTTTCTAAATGCTGTCCTTTCAGAGAAAATCACTTTCCTTTGAAAGTGCCTTAAGCTACTTACAAGCATTCAGCAGAAATTCACATGCGTTTCTCTGAAAGAGAAGCAGTCTGTTCCAACACATCAATTCACTGTCCGAAGTGAATGGAGTGTTGCTTCACTTTCTAAATGTTGTCCTTTCAGAGAAAATCACTTTCCTTTGAAAGTGCCTTAAGCTACTTACAAGCATTCAGCAGAAATTCATATGCGTTTCTCTGAAAGAGAAGCAGTCTGTTCCACAACTTCAATTCACTGTGCGAAGTGAATGGAGTGTTGCTTCACTTTCTTAATGCTGTCCGTTCAGAGAAAATCACTTTCCTTTGAAAGTGCCTTAAGCTACTTACAAGCATTCACAAGAAACTCACATGCATTTTTCTGAAAGAGAAGCAGTCTGTTCCAACACTTCAATTCACTGTGCGAAGTAAATGGAGTGTTGCTTCACTTTCTAAATGCTCTCCTTTTAGAGAAAATCACTCTCTTTTCACCCTGCCTTAAGCTACTTACAAGCATTCACAAGAAACTCACATCTGTTTCTCTGAAAGAGAAGCATTCTGTTCCAACACTTCAATTCACTGTGCGAAGTGAATGGAGTGTTGCTTCACTTTCTAAATGCTGTCCTTTCAGAGAAAATCACTTTCCTTTGAAAGTGCCTTAAGCTAATTACAAGCATTTAACAGAAATTCACATGCGTTTCTCTGAAAGTGATGCAGTCTGTTCCAACACTTCAATTCACTGTGCGAAGTGAATGGAGTGTTGCTTCACGTTCTAAATGCTGTCCTTTCACAGAAAATCACTTTCCTTTGAAAGTCCCTTAAGCTACTTACAAGCATTCACAAAAAACTCACATCCGTTTCTCTGAAAGAGAAGTAGTCTGTTCCAACACTTCAATTCACTGTGCGTAGGGAAGGGAGTGTTGCTTCACTTTCTAAATGCTGTCCTTTTAGAGAAAATCACTTTCCTTTGAAAGAGCCTTAAGCTACTTACAAGCATTCACAAAAAACTCACATGCATTTTTTAAAAGAGAAGCAGTCTGTTCCAACACTTCAATTCACTGTGCGAAGTGAATGGTGTGTTCCTTCACTTTCTAAATGCTGTCCTTTCAGAGAAAATCACTTTCCTTTGAAAGTGCCTTAAGCTACTTACAAGCATTTAACAGAAATTCACATGCGTTTCTCTGAAAGTGATGCAGTCTGTTCCAACACTTCAATTCACTGTGCGAAGTGAATGGAGTGTGGCTTCACTTTCTAAATGCTGTCCTTTCAGAGAAAATTACTTTCCTTTGAAAGTGCCTTAAGCTACTTACAAGCTTTCACAAAAAACTCACTTCCGTTTCTCTGAAAGAGAAGTAGTCTGTTCCAAATCTTCAAATCACTGTGCGTAGTGAATGGAGTGTTGCTTCACTTTCTAAATGCTGTCCTTTCAGAGACAATCACTTTCCTTTGAAAGAGCTTGTGCTACTTACAAGCATTCACAAGAAACTCACATGCATTTTTCTGAAAGAGAAGCAGTCTGTTCCAACACTTCAATTCACTGTGCGAAGTGAATGGAGTGTTGCTTCACTTTCTAAATGCTGTCCTTTTAGAGAAAATCACTCTCTTTTGAAACTGCCTTAAGCTACTTAAAAGCATTCACAAGAAACTCACATCTGTTTCTCTGAAAGAGAAGCAGTCTGTTCCAACATTTCAGTTCACTGTGCGAAGTGAATGGAGTGTTGCTTCAGTTTCTAAATGCTGTCCTTTCAGAGAAAATCACTTTCCTTTGAAAGTGCCTTAAGCTACTTACAAGCATTTAACAGAAATTCTCATGCATTTCTCTGAAAGTGATGCAGTGTGTTCCAACACTTCAATTCACTGTGCCAAGTGAATGGAGTCTTGCTACACTTTCTAAATGCTGCCCTTTCAGAGAAAATCACTTTCCTTTGAAAGTGCCTTAAGCTACTTACAAGCACTCAAAAAAACTCACATCCGTTTCTCTGAAAGATAAGAAGTCTGTTCCAAAACTACAATTCACTGTGCGAAGTGAATGGAGTGTTGCTTCACTTTCTAAATGCTGTCCTTTCAGAGAAAATCACATTCCTTTGAAAGTGCCTTAAGCTACTTACAAGCATTTAACAGAAATTCACATGCGTTTCACTGAAAGAGAAGCAGTCTGTTCCAACACTTAAATTCACTGTGCGAAGTGAATGGAGTGTTGCTTCACTTTCTAAATGCTGTCCTTTCAGAGAAAATCACTTTCCTTTGAAAGTGCCTTAAGGTACTTACAAGCATTTAACAGAAATTCACATGCGTTTTTCTGAAAGAGAAGCAGTCTGTTCCAGCACTTCAATTCACTGTGCGAAGTGAATGGAGTGTTGCTTCACTTTCGAAATGCTGTCCTTTCAGAGAAAATCACTTTTCTTTGAAAGTGCCTTAAGCTACTAACAAGCATTCACAAAAAACTCACATCCGTTTCTCTGAAAGAGAAGAATTCTGTTCCATCACTTCAATTCACTGTGCGTAGTGAATGGAGTGTTGCTTCACTTTCTAAATGCTGTCCTTTCAGAGAAAATCCCTTTTCTTTGAAAGTGCCTTAAGGTACTAACAAGCATTCACAAAAAACTCACATCCGTTTCTCTGAAAGAGAAGAATTCTGTTCCATCACTTCAATTCACTGTGCGTAGTGAATGGAGTGTTGCTTCACTTTCTAAATGCTGTCCTTTCAGAGAAAATCACTTTCTTTGAAAGTGCCTTGAGCTACTTACAAGCGTTCAACAGAGACTCACATCCGTTTCTCTGAAAGGGAGCAGTCTGTTCCAACACTTCAATTCACTGTGCAATGTGAAAGAAGTGTTACTTCACTTTCTAAATGCTGTCCTTTCAGAGAAAATCACTTTCCTTTGAAAGTGCCTTAAGCTACTTACAAGCATTTAACAGAAATTCACATGCGTTTCTCTGAAAGTGATGCAGTCTGTTCCAACACTTCAATTCACTGTGCGAAGTGAATGGAGTGTTGCGTCACTTTCTAAATTCTGTCCTTTCACAGAAAATCACTTTCCTTTGAAAGTCCCTTAAGCTACTTACAAGCATTTACAAAAAACTCACTTCCGTTTCTCTGAAAGAGAAGTAGTCTGTTCCAAATCTTCAATTCACTGTGCGTAGTGAATGGAGTGTTGCTTCACTTTCTAAATGCTGTCCTTTCAGAGAAAATCACTTTCCTTTCAAAGTGCCTTAAGCTACTTACAAGCATTCAGCAGAAATTCACATGCGTTTCTCTGAAAGAGAAGCAGTCTGTTCCAACACATCAATTCACTGTCCGAAGTGAATGGAGTGTTGCTTCACTTTCTAAATGTTGTCCTTTCAGAGAAAATCACTTTCCTTTGAAAGTGCCTTAAGCTACTTACAAGCATTCAGCAGAAATTCACATGCGTTTCTCTGAAAGAGAAGCAGTCTGTTCCACAACTTCAATTCACTGTGCGAAGTGAATGGAGTGTTGCTTCACTTTCTTAATGCTGTCCTTTCAGAGAAAATCACTTTCCTTTGAAAGTGCCTTAAGCTACTTACAAGCATTCACAAGAAACTCACATGCATTTTTCTGAAAGAGAAGCAGTCTGTTCCAACACTTCAATTCACTGTGCGAAGTAAATGGAGTGTTGCTTCACTTTCTAAATGCTCTCCTTTTAGAGAAAATCACTCTCTTTTCAAACTGCCTTAAGCTACTTACAAGCATTCACAAGAAACTCACATCTGTTTCTCTGAAAGAGAAGCATTCTGTTCCAACACTTCAATTCACTGTGCGAAGTGAATGGAGTGTTGCTTCACTTTCTAAATGCTGTCCTTTCAGAGAAAATCACTTTCCTTTGAAAGTGCCTTAAGCTAATTACAAGCATTTAACAGAAATTCACATGCGTTTCTCTGAAAGTGATGCAGTCTGTTCCAACACTTCAATTCACTGTGCGAAGTGAATGGAGTGTTGCTTCACGTTCTAAATGCTGTCCTTTCACAGAAAATCACTTTCCTTTGAAAGTCCCTTAAGCTACTTACAAGCATTCACAAAAAACTCACATCCGTTTCTCTGAAAGAGAAGTAGTCTGTTCCAACACTTCAATTCACTGTGCGTAGGGAAGGGAGTGTTGCTTCACTTTCTAAATGCTGTCCTTTTAGAGAAAATCACTTTCCTTTGAAAGTGCCTTAAGCTACTTACAAGCATTCACAAAAAACTCACATGCATTTTTTAAAAGAGAAGCAGTCTGTTCCAACACTTCAATTCACTGTGCGAAGTGAATGGTGTGTTCCTTCACTTTCTAAATGCTGTCCTTTCAGAGAAAATCACTTTCCTTTGAAAGTGCCTTAAGCTACTTACAAGCATTTAACAGAAATTCACATGCGTTTCTCTGAAAGTGATGCAGTCTGTTCCAACACTTCAATTCACTGTGCGAAGTGAATGGAGTGTGGCTTCACTTTCTAAATGCTGTCCTTTCAGAGAAAATTACTTTCCTTTGAAAGTGCCTTAAGCTACTTACAAGCTTTCACAAAAAACTCACTTCCGTTTCTCTGAAAGAGAAGTAGTCTGTTCCAAATCTTCAAATCACTGTGCGTAGTGAATGGAGTGTTGCTTCACTTTCTAAATGCTGTCCTTTCAGAGAAAATCACTTTCCTTTGAAAGAGCTTGTGCTACTTACAAGCATTCACAAGAAACTCACATGCATTTTTCTGAAAGAGAAGCAGTCTGTTCCAACACTTCAATTCACTGTGCGAAGTGAATGGAGTGTTGCTTCACTTTCTAAATGCTGTCCTTTTAGAGAAAATCACTCTCTTTTGAAACTGCCTTAAGCTACTTAAAAGCATTCACAAGAAACTCACATCTGTTTCTCTGAAAGAGAAGCAGTCTGTTCCAACATTTCAGTTCACTGTGCGAAGTGAATGGAGTGTTGCTTCAGTTTCTAAATGCTGTCCTTTCAGAGAAAATCACTTTCCTTTGAAAGTGCCTTAAGCTACTTACAAGCATTTAACAGAAATTCACATGCGTTTCTCTGAAAGAGAAGCAGTCTGTTCCATCACTTCAATGCACTGTGCGTAGTGAATGGAGTGTTGCTTCACTTTCTAAATGCTGTCCTTTCAGAGAAAATCACTTTCCTTTGAAAGTGCCTTAAGCTACTTACAAGCACTCAAAAAAACTCACATCCGTTTCTCTGAAAGATAAGAAGTCTGTTCCAAAACTACAATTCACTGTGCGAAGTGAATGGAGTGTTGCTTCACTTTCTAAATGCTGTCCTTTCAGAGAAAATCACATTCCTTTGAAAGTGCCTTAAGCTACTTACAAGCATTTAACAGAAATTCACATGCGTTTCACTGAAAGAGAAGCAGTCTGTTCCAACACTTAAATTCACTGTGCGAAGTGAATGGAGTGTTGCTTCACTTTCTAAATGCTGTCCTTTCAGAGAAAATCACTTTCCTTTGAAAGTGCCTTAAGGTACTTACAAGCATTTAACAGAAATTCACATGCGTTTTTCTGAAAGAGAAGCAGTCTGTTCCAGCACTTCAATTCACTGTGCGAAGTGAATGGAGTGTTGCTTCACTTTCGAAATGCTGTCCTTTCAGAGAAAATCACTTTTCTTTGAAAGTGCCTTAAGCTACTAACAAGCATTCACAAAAAACTCACATCCGTTTCTCTGAAAGAGAAGAATTCTGTTCCATCACTTCAATTCACTGTGCGTAGTGAATGGAGTGTTGCTTCACTTTCTAAATGCTGTCCTTTCAGAGAAAATCACTTTTCTTTGAAAGTGCCTTAAGGTACTAACAAGCATTCACAAAAAACTCACATCCGTTTCTCTGAAAGAGAAGAATTCTGTTCCATCACTTCAATTCACTGTGCGTAGTGAATGGAGTGTTGCTTCACTTTCTAAATGCTGTCCTTTCAGAGAAAATCACTTTCTTTGAAAGTGCCTTGAGCTACTTACAAGCATTCAACAGAGACTCACATCCGTTTCTCTGAAAGGGAGCAGTCTGTTCCAACACTTCAATTCACTGTGCAATGTGAAAGAAGTGTTACTTCACTTTCTAAATGCTGTCCTTTCAGAGAAAATCACTTTCCTTTGAAAGTGCCTTAAGCTACTTACAAGCATTTAACAGAAATTCACATGCGTTTCTCTGAAAGTGATGCAGTCTGTTCCAACACTTCAATTCACTGTGCGAAGTGAATGGAGTGTTGCGTCACTTTCTAAATTCTGTCCTTTCACAGAAAATCACTTTCCTTTGAAAGTCCCTTAAGCTACTTACAAGCATTTACAAAAAACTCACTTCCGTTTCTCTGAAAGAGAAGTAGTCTGTTCCAAATCTTCAATTCACTGTGCGTAGTGAATGGAGTGTTGCTTCACTTTCTAAATGCTGTCCTTTCAGAGAAAATCACTTTCCTTTGAAAGAGCTTGTGCTACTTACAAGCATTCACAAGAAACTCACATGCATTTTTCTGAAAGAGAAGCAGTCTGTTCCAACACTTCAATTCACTGTGCGAAGTGAATGGAGTGTTGCTTCACTTTCTAAATGCTGTCCATTTAGAGAAAATCACTCTCTTTTGAAACTGCCTTAAGCTACTTAAAAGCATTCACAAGAAACTCACATCTGTTTCTCTGAAAGAGAAGCAGTCTGTTCCAAATCTTCAATTCACTGTGCGTAGTGAATGGAGTGTTGCTTCACTTTCTAAATGCTGTCCTTTCAGAGAAAATCACTTTCCTTTGAAAGAGCTTGTGCTACTTACAAGCACTCAAAAAAACTCACATCCGTTTCTCTGAAAGATAAGCAGTCTGTTCCAAAACTTCAATTCACTGTGCGAAGTGTATGGAGTGTTGCTTCACTTTCTATATGCTGTCCTTTCAGAGAAAATCACTTTCCTTTGAAAGTGCCTTAAGCTACTTACAAGCATTTAACAGAAATTCACATGCGTTTAACTGAAAGAGAAGCAGTCTGTTCCAACACTTCAATTCACTGTGCGAAGTGAATGGAGTGTTGCTTCACTTTCTACATGCTGTCCTTTCAGAGAAAATCACTTTCCTTTGAAAGTGCCTTAAGGTACGTACAAGCATTTAACAGAAATTCACATGCGTTTTCCTGAAAGAGAAGCAGTCTGTTCCAGCACTTCAATTCACTGTGCGAAGTGAATGGAGTGTTGCTTCACTTTCGAAATGCTGTCCTTTCAGAGAAAATCACTTTTCTTTGAAAGTGCCTTAAGCTACTAACAAGCATTCACAAAAAAATCACATCCGTTTCTCTGAAAGAGAAGAATTCTGTTCCATCACTTCAATTCACTGTGCGTAGTGAATGGAGTGTTGCTTCACTTTCTAAATGCTGTCCTTTCAGAGAATATCACTTTTCTTTGAAAGTGCCTTAAGCTACTAACAAGCATTCACAAAAAACTCACATCCGTTTCTCTGAAAGAGAAGAATTCTGTTCCATCACTTCAATTCACTGTGCGTAGTGAATGGAGTGTTGCTTCACTTTCTAAATGCTGTCCTTTCAGAGAAAATCACTTTTCTTTGAAAGTGCCTTAAGCTACTTACAAGCTTTCACAAAAAACTCACTTCTGTTTCTCTGAAAGAGAAGTAGTCTGTTCAAACACTTCAATTCACTGTGCGTAGTGAATGGAGTGTTGCTTCACTTTCTAAATGCTGTCCTTTCAGAGAAAATCACTTTCCTTTGAAAGTGCCTTAAGCTACTTACAAGCATTCAGCAGAAATTCACATGCGTTTCTCTGAAAGAGAAGCAGTCTGTTCCAACACATCAATTCACTGTCCGAAGTGAATGGAGTGTTGCTTCACTTTCTAAATGTTGTCCTTTCAGAGAAAATCACTTTCCTTTGAAAGTGCCTTAAGCTACTTACAAGCATTCAGCAGAAATTCACATGCGTTTCTCTGAAAGAGAAGCAGTCTGTTCCACAACTTCAATTCACTGTGCGAAGTGAATGGAGTGTTGCTTCACTTTCTTAATGCTGTCCTTTCAGAGAAAATCACTTTCCTTTGAAAGTGCCTTAAGCTACTTACAAGCATTCACAAGAAACTCACATGCATTTTTCTGAAAGAGAAGCAGTCTGTTCCAACACTTCAATTCACTGTGCGAAGTAAATGGAGTGTTGCTTCACTTTCTAAATGCTCTCCTTTTAGAGAAAATCACTCTCTTTTCAAACTGCCTTAAGCTACTTACAAGCATTCACAAGAAACTCACATCTGTTTCTCTGAAAGAGAAGCATTCTGTTCCAACACTTCAATTCACTGTGCGAAGTGAATGGAGTGTTGCTTCACTTTCTAAATGCTGTCCTTTCAGAGAAAATCACTTTCCTTTGAAAGTGCCTTAAGCTAATTACAAGCATTTAACAGAAATTCACATGCGTTTCTCTGAAAGTGATGCAGTCTGTTCCAACACTTCAATTCACTGTGCGAAGTGAATGGAGTGTTGCTTCACGTTCTAAATGCTGTCCTTTCACAGAAAATCACTTTCCTTTGAAAGTCCCTTAAGCTACTTACAAGCATTCACAAAAAACTCACATCCGTTTCTCTGAAAGAGAAGTAGTCTGTTCCAACACTTCAATTCACTGTGCGTAGGGAAGGGAGTGTTGCTTCACTTTCTAAATGCTGTCCTTTTAGAGAAAATCACTTTCCTTTGAAAGAGCCTTAAGCTACTTACAAGCATTCACAAAAAACTCACATGCATTTTTTAAAAGAGAAGCAGTCTGTTCCAACACTTCAATTCACTGTGCGAAGTGAATGGTGTGTTCCTTCACTTTCTAAATGCTGTCCTTTCAGAGAAAATCACTTTCCTTTGAAAGTGCCTTAAGCTACTTACAAGCATTTAACAGAAATTCACATGCGTTTCTCTGAAAGTGATGCAGTCTGTTCCAACACTTCAATTCACTGTGCGAAGTGAATGGAGTGTGGCTTCACTTTCTAAATGCTGTCCTTTCAGAGAAAATTACTTTCCTTTGAAAGTGCCTTAAGCTACTTACAAGCTTTCACAAAAAACTCACTTCCGTTTCTCTGAAAGAGAAGTAGTCTGTTCCAAATCTTCAAATCACTGTGCGTAGTGAATGGAGTGTTGCTTCACTTTCTAAATGCTGTCCTTTCAGAGAAAATCACTTTCCTTTGAAAGAGCTTGTGCTACTTACAAGCATTCACAAGAAACTCACATGCATTTTTCTGAAAGAGAAGCAGTCTGTTCCAACACTTCAATTCACTGTGCGAAGTGAATGGAGTGTTGCTTCACTTTCTAAATGCTGTCCTTTTAGAGAAAATCACTCTCTTTTGAAACTGCCTTAAGCTACTTAAAAGCATTCACAAGAAACTCACATCTGTTTCTCTGAAAGAGAAGCAGTCTGTTCCAACATTTCAGTTCACTGTGCGAAGTGAATGGAGTGTTGCTTCAGTTTCTAAATGCTGTCCTTTCAGAGAAAATCACTTTCCTTTGAAAGTGCCTTAAGCTACTTACAAGCATTTAACAGAAATTCTCATGCATTTCTCTGAAAGTGATGCAGTGTGTTCCAACACTTCAATTCACTGTGCCAAGTGAATGGAGTCTTGCTACACTTTCTAAATGCTGCCCTTTCAGAGAAAATCACTTTCCTTTGAAAGTGCCTTAAGCTACTTACAAGCACTCAAAAAAACTCACATCCGTTTCTCTGAAAGATAAGAAGTCTGTTCCAAAACTACAATTCACTGTGCGAAGTGAATGGAGTGTTGCTTCACTTTCTAAATGCTGTCCTTTCAGAGAAAATCACATTCCTTTGAAAGTGCCTTAAGCTACTTACAAGCATTTAACAGAAATTCACATGCGTTTCACTGAAAGAGAAGCAGTCTGTTCCAACACTTAAATTCACTGTGCGAAGTGAATGGAGTGTTGCTTCACTTTCTAAATGCTGTCCTTTCAGAGAAAATCACTTTCCTTTGAAAGTGCCTTAAGGTACTTACAAGCATTTAACAGAAATTCACATGCGTTTTTCTGAAAGAGAAGCAGTCTGTTCCAGCACTTCAATTCACTGTGCGAAGTGAATGGAGTGTTGCTTCACTTTCGAAATGCTGTCCTTTCAGAGAAAATCACTTTTCTTTGAAAGTGCCTTAAGCTACTAACAAGCATTCACAAAAAACTCACATCCGTTTCTCTGAAAGAGAAGAATTCTGTTCCATCACTTCAATTCACTGTGCGTAGTGAATGGAGTGTTGCTTCACTTTCTAAATGCTGTCCTTTCAGAGAAAATCACTTTTCTTTGAAAGTGCCTTAAGGTACTAACAAGCATTCACAAAAAACTCAC
This sequence comes from Myodes glareolus, assembly GCF_982192425.1. Taxonomy (NCBI): domain Eukaryota; kingdom Metazoa; phylum Chordata; class Mammalia; order Rodentia; family Cricetidae; genus Myodes; species Myodes glareolus. The sequence continues at coordinate 211,188 of NC_142047.1, read as the reverse complement.
ATCCGTTTCTCTGAAAGAGAAGAATTCTGTTCCATCACTTCAATTCACTGTGCGTAGTGAATGGAGTGTTGCTTCACTTTCTAAATGCTGTCCTTTCAGAGAAAATCACTTTCTTTGAAAGTGCCTTGAGCTACTTACAAGCATTCAACAGAGACTCACATCCGTTTCTCTGAAAGGGAGCAGTCTGTTCCAACACTTCAATTCACTGTGCAATGTGAAAGAAGTGTTACTTCACTTTCTAAATGCTGTCCTTTCAGAGAAAATCACTTTCCTTTGAAAGTGCCTTAAGCTACTTACAAGCATTTAACAGAAATTCACATGCGTTTCTCTGAAAGTGATGCAGTCTGTTCCAACACTTCAATTCACTGTGCGAAGTGAATGGAGTGTTGCGTCACTTTCTAAATTCTGTCCTTTCACAGAAAATCACTTTCCTTTGAAAGTCCCTTAAGCTACTTACAAGCATTTACAAAAAACTCACTTCCGTTTCTCTGAAAGAGAAGTAGTCTGTTCCAAATCTTCAATTCACTGTGCGTAGTGAATGGAGTGTTGCTTCACTTTCTAAATGCTGTCCTTTCAGAGAAAATCACTTTCCTTTGAAAGAGCTTGTGCTACTTACAAGCATTCACAAGAAACTCACATGCATTTTTCTGAAAGAGAAGCAGTCTGTTCCAACACTTCAATTCACTGTGCGAAGTGAATGGAGTGTTGCTTCACTTTCTAAATGCTGTCCATTTAGAGAAAATCACTCTCTTTTGAAACTGCCTTAAGCTACTTAAAAGCATTCACAAGAAACTCACATCTGTTTCTCTGAAAGAGAAGCAGTCTGTTCCAAATCTTCAATTCACTGTGCGTAGTGAATGGAGTGTTGCTTCACTTTCTAAATGCTGTCCTTTCAGAGAAAATCACTTTCCTTTGAAAGAGCTTGTGCTACTTACAAGCACTCAAAAAAACTCACATCCGTTTCTCTGAAAGATAAGCAGTCTGTTCCAAAACTTCAATTCACTGTGCGAAGTGAATGGAGTGTTGCTTCACTTTCTATATGCTGTCCTTTCAGAGAAAATCACTTTCCTTTGAAAGTGCCTTAAGCTACTTACAAGCATTTAACAGAAATTCACATGCGTTTCACTGAAAGAGAAGCAGTCTGTTCCAACACTTCAATTCACTGTGCGAAGTGAATGGAGTGTTGCTTCACTTTCTACATGCTGTCCTTTCAGAGAAAATCACTTTCCTTTGAAAGTGCCTTAAGGTACGTACAAGCATTTAACAGAAATTCACATGCGTTTTCCTGAAAGAGAAGCAGTCTGTTCCAGCACTTCAATTCACTGTGCGAAGTGAATGGAGTGTTGCTTCACTTTCGAAATGCTGTCCTTTCAGAGAAAATCACTTTTCTTTGAAAGTGCCTTAAGCTACTAACAAGCATTCACAAAAAAATCACATCCGTTTCTCTGAAAGAGAAGAATTCTGTTCCATCACTTCAATTCACTGTGCGTAGTGAATGGAGTGTTGCTTCACTTTCTAAATGCTGTCCTTTCAGAGAATATCACTTTTCTTTGAAAGTGCCTTAAGCTACTAACAAGCATTCACAAAAAACTCACATCCGTTTCTCTGAAAGAGAAGAATTCTGTTCCATCACTTCAATTCACTGTGCGTAGTGAATGGAGTGTTGCTTCACTTTCTAAATGCTGTCCTTTCAGAGAAAATCACGTTCCTTTGTAAGGGCCTTAAGCTACTTACAAGCATTTAACAGAAATTCACATGCGTTTCTCTGAAAGAGAAGCAGTCTGTTCCGACACTTCAATTCATTGTGCGAACTGAATGGAGTGTGGCTTCACTTTCTAAATGCTGTCCTTTCAGAGAAAATCACTTTCCTTTGAAAGTGCCTTAAGCTACTTACAAGCATTTAACAGAAATTCACACGCTTTTCTCTGAAAGAGAAGCAGTCTGTTCCAACACTTCAATTCACTGTGCGTAGTGAATGGAGTGTTGCTTCACTTTCTAAATGCTGTCCTTTCTGAGAAAATCACTTTCCTTTGAAAATGCCTTAAGCTAACTCAAGCATTCAACAGAAATTCACATGCGTTTCTCTGAAAAAGAAGCAGTCTGTTCCAACACTGCAATTCACTGAGCGACTTGAATGGAGTGTTGCTTCACTTTCTAAATGCTGTCCTTTTAGAGAAAATCGCTCTCTTTTGAAACTGCCTTAAGCTACTTACAAGCATTCACAAGAAACTCACATCTGTTTCTCTGAAAGAGAAGCAGTCTGTTCCAACACTTCAATTCACTGTGCGAAGTGAATGGAGTGTTGCTCCACTTTCTAAATGCTGTCCTTTCAGAGAAAATCACTTTCCTTTGAAAGTGCCTTAAGCTACTTTCAAGCATTTAACAGAAATTCACATGCGCTTCTCTGATAGTGAAGCAGTCTGTTCCATCACTTCAATTCACTGTGCAAAATGAATGGAGTGTTGCTTCACTTTCTAAATGCTGTCCTTTCAGAGAAAATCACTTTCCTTTGAAAGTGCCTTAAACTACATACAAGCATTCACAAGTAACTCACATGCATTTTTCTGAAAGAGAAGCAGTCAGTTCCAACACTTCAATTCACTGTGCGAAGTGAATGGTGTGTTGCTTCACTTTCTAAATGCTCTCCTTTTAGAGAAAATCACTCTCTTTTGAAACTGTCTTAAGCTACTTACAAGCATTCACAAGAAACTCACATCTGTTTCTCTGAAAGAGAAGCAGTCTGTTCCAACACTTCAATTCACTGTGCGAAGTGAATGGAGTGTTGCTTCACTCTCTAAACGCTGTCCTTTCAGAGAAAATCACTTTCCTTTGAAAGTGCCTTAAGCTACTTACAAGCATTTAACAGAAATTCAAATGTGTTTCTCTGAAAGTGATGCAGTCTGTTCCAACACTTCAATTCACTGTGCGAACTGAATGGAGTGTGGCTTCACTTTCTAAATGCTGTCCTTTCAGAGAAAATCACTTTCCTTTGAAAGTGCCTTAAGCTGCTTACAAGCATTTAACAGAAATTCACATGCTTTTCTCTGAAAGATAAGCAGTCTGTTCCAACACTTCAATTCACTCTGCGTAGTGAATGGATTGTTGCTTCACTTTCTAAATGCTGTTCTTTCAGAGAAAATCACTTTCCTTTGAAAATGCCTTAAGCTAACTACAAGCATTCAACAGAAATTCACATGCGTTTCTCTGAAAGAGAAGCAGTCTGTTCCACCACTTCAATTCACTGTGCGAAGTGAATGGAGTGTGGCTTCACTTTCTAAATGCTGTCCTTTCAGAGAAAATCACTTTCCTTTGAAAGTGCCTTAAGCTACTTCCAAGCATTCACAAAAAACTCACATCTGTTTCTCTGAAAGAGAAGCAGTCTGTTCCAACACTTCAATTCACTGTGCGAAGTGAATGGAGTGTTGCTTCACTTTCTAAATGCTGTCTTTTCAGAGAAAATCACTTTCCTTTGAAAGTGCCTTAAGCTACTCACAATCATTCACAAAAAACTCACATCCGTTTCTCTGAAAGAGAAGCAGTCTGTTACAATACTTCAATTCACTGTGCGAACTGAATGGAGTATTGCTTCACTCTCTAAATGCTGTCCTTTCAGAGAAATTCACTTTCCTTTGAGAGTGCCTTAAGCTTCTTACAAGCATTCACAAAAAACTCACATCCGTTTCTCCGAAATAGAAGTAGTCTGTTCCAACACTTCAATTCACTGTGCGTAATGACTGGAGTGTTGCTTCACTTTCTAAATGCTGTCCTTTTAGAGAAAATCACTCTCTTTTGAAACTGCCTTAAGCTACATACAAGCCTTCACAAGAAACTCACATCTGTTTCTCTGAAAAAGAAGCAGTCTGTTCCAACACTTCAATTCACTGTGCGAAGTGAATGGAGTCTTGCTTCACTTTCTAAATGCTGTCCTTTCAGAGAAAATCACTTTCCTTTGAAAGTGCCTTAAGCTACTTTCAAGCATTTAACAGAAATTCACATGCTTTTCTCTGAAAGTGAAGCAGTCTGTTCCAACACTTCAATTCACTGTGCAAAATGAATGGAGTGTTGCTTCACTTTCTAAATGCTGTCCGTTCAGAGTAAATCACTTTCCTTTGAAAGTGCCTTAAACTACTTACAAGCATTCACAAGAAACTCACATGCATTTTTCTGAAAGAGAAGTAGTCTGTTCCAACACTTCAATTCACTGAGCGAAGTGAATGGAGTGTTGCTTCACTTTCTAAATGCTGTCCTTTCAGAGAAAATCACTTTCCTTTGAAAGTGACTTAAGCTAATTCCAAGCATTCACAAAAAACTCACATCCGTTTCTCTGAAAGAGAAGTAGTCTGTTCCAACACTTCAATTCAGTGTGCGTAGTGAATGGAGTGTTGCTTCACTTTCTAAATGCTGTCCTGACAGAGAAAATCACTTTCCTTTGAAAGTGCCTTAAGCTACTTACAAGCATTAAACAGAAAATCACATGCATTTCGCTGAAAGAGAAGCAGTCTGTTCCAACACTTCAATTCAGTGTGCGAAGTGAATGGAGTGTTGCTTCACTTTCTAAATGCTGTCCTTTCAGAGAAATTCACTTTCCTTTGAGAGTGCCTTAAGCTTCTTACAAGCATTCACAAAAAAACTCACATCCGTTTCTCCGAAATAGAAGTAGTCTGTTCCAACACTTCAATTCACTGAGCGACGTGAATGGAGTGTTGCTTCACTTTCTAAATGCTGTCCTTTCAGAGAAAATCACTTTCCTTTGAAAGTGCCTTAAACTACTTACAAGCATTCACAAGAAACTCACATGCATTTTTCTGAAAGAGAAGCAGTCTGTTCCAACACTTCAATTCACTGTGAGAAGTGAATGTAGTGTTGCTTCACTTTCTAAATGCTGTCCTATCAGAGAAAATCACATTCCTTTGAAAGTGCCTTAAGCTACTTACAAGCATTCACAAGAAACTCACATCTGTTTCTCTGAAAGAGAAGTAGTCTGTTCCAACACTTCAATTCAGTGTGAGAAGTGAATGTAGTGTTGCTTCACTTTCTAAATGCTGTCCTATCAGAGAAAATCACATTCCTTTGAAATTGGCTTAAGCTACTTACAAGCATTCACAAGAAACTCACATCTGTTTCTCTGAAAGAGAAGCAGTCTGTTCTAATACTTCAATTCACTCTGCGAAGTGAATGGAGTGTTGCTTCACTTTCTAAATGCTGTCCTTTCTGAGAAAATCACTTTCCTTTGAAAGTGCCTTAAGCTACTTACAAGATTTAAACAGAAAATCACATGCGTTTCGCTGAAAGAGAAGAATTCTGTTCCATCACTTCAATTCACTGTGCGTAGTGAATGGAGTGTTGCTTCACTTTCTAAATGCTGTCCTTTCAGAGAAAATCACGTTCCTTTGTAAGGGCCTTAAGCTACTTACAAGCATTTAACAGAAATTCACATGCGTTTCTCTGAAAGAGAAGCAGTCTGTTCCGACACTTCAATTCATTGTGCGAACTGAATGGAGTGTGGCTTCACTTTCTAAATGCTGTCCTTTCAGAGAAAATCACTTTCCTTTGAAAGTGCCTTAAGCTACTTACAAGCATTTAACAGAAATTCACATGCTTTTCTCTGAAAGAGAAGCAGTCTGTTCCAACACTTCAATTCACTGTGCGAAGTGAATGGAGTGTTGCTTCACTTTCTAAATGCTGTCTTTTCAGAGAAAATCACTTTCCTTTGAAAGTGCCTTAAGCTACTCACAATCATTCACAAAAAACTCACATCCGTTTCTCTGAAAGAGAAGCAGTCTGTTACAATACTTCAATTCACTGTGCGAACTGAATGGAGTATTGCTTCACTCTCTAAATGCTGTCCTTTCAGAGAAATTCACTTTCCTTTGAGAGTGCCTTAAGCTTCTTACAAGCATTCACAAAAAACTCACATCCGTTTCCCCGAAATAGAAGTAGTCTGTTCCAACACTTCAATTCACTGTGCGTAATGACTGGAGTGTTGCTTCACTTTCTAAATGCTGTCCTTTTAGAGAAAATCACTCTCTTTTGAAACTGCCTTAAGCTACATACAAGCCTTCACAAGAAACTCACATCTGTTTCTCTGAAAAAGAAGCAGTCTGTTCCAACACTTCAATTCACTGTGCGAAGTGAATGGAGTCTTGCTTCACTTTCTAAATGCTGTCCTTTCAGAGAAAATCACTTTCCTTTGAAAGTGCCTTAAGCTACTTTCAAGCATTTAACAGAAATTCACATGCTTTTCTCTGAAAGTGAAGCAGTCTGTTCCAACACTTCAATTCACTGTGCAAAATGAATGGAGTGTTGCTTCACTTTCTAAATGCTGTCCGTTCAGAGTAAATCACTTTCCTTTGAAAGTGCCTTAAACTACTTACAAGCATTCACAAGAAACTCACATGCATTTTTCTGAAAGAGAAGTAGTCTGTTCCAACACTTCAATTCACTGAGCGAAGTGAATGGAGTGTTGCTTCACTTTCTAAATGCTGTCCTTTCAGAGAAAATCACTTTCCTTTGAAAGTGACTTAAGCTAATTCCAAGCATTCACAAAAAACTCACATCCGTTTCTCTGAAAGAGAAGTAGTCTGTTCCAACACTTCAATTCAGTGTGCGTAGTGAATGGAGTGTTGCTTCACTTTCTAAATGCTGTCCTGACAGAGAAAATCACTTTCCTTTGAAAGTGCCTTAAGCTACTTACAAGCATTAAACAGAAAATCACATGCATTTCGCTGAAAGAGAAGCAGTCTGTTCCAACACTTCAATTCAGTGTGCGAAGTGAATGGAGTGTTGCTTCACTTTCTAAATGCTGTCCTTTCAGAGAAATTCACTTTCCTTTGAGAGTGCCTTAAGCTTCTTACAAGCATTCACAAAAAACTCACATCCGTTTCTCCGAAATAGAAGTAGTCTGTTCCAACACTTCAATTCACTGAGCGACGTGAATGGAGTGTTGCTTCACTTTCTAAATGCTGTCCTTTCAGAGAAAATCACTTTCCTTTGAAAGTGCCTTAAACTACTTACAAGCATTCACAAGAAACTCACATGCATTTTTCTGAAAGAGAAGCAGTCTGTTCCAACACTTCAATTCACTGTGAGAAGTGAATGTAGTGTTGCTTCACTTTCTAAATGCTGTCCTATCAGAGAAAATCACATTCCTTTGAAAGTGCCTTAAGCTACTTACAAGCATTCACAAGAAACTCACATCTGTTTCTCTGAAAGAGAAGTAGTCTGTTCCAACACTTCAATTCAGTGTGAGAAGTGAATGTAGTGTTGCTTCACTTTCTAAATGCTGTCCTATCAGAGAAAATCACATTCCTTTGAAATTGGCTTAAGCTACTTACAAGCATTCACAAGAAACTCACATCTGTTTCTCTGAAAGAGAAGCAGTCTGTTCTAATACTTCAATTCACTCTGCGAAGTGAATGGAGTGTTGCTTCACTTTCTAAATGCTGTCCTTTCTGAGAAAATCACTTTCCTTTGAAAGTGCCTTAAGCTACTTACAAGATTTAAACAGAAAATCACATGCGTTTCGCTGAAAGAGAAGAATTCTGTTCCATCACTTCAATTCACTGTGCGTAGTGAATGGAGTGTTGCTTCACTTTCTAAATGCTGTCCTTTCAGAGAAAATCACGTTCCTTTGTAAGGGCCTTAAGCTACTTACAAGCATTTAACAGAAATTCACATGCGTTTCTCTGAAAGAGAAGCAGTCTGTTCCGACACTTCAATTCATTGTGCGAACTGAATGGAGTGTGGCTTCACTTTCTAAATGCTGTCCTTTCAGAGAAAATCACTTTCCTTTGAAAGTGCCTTAAGCTACTTACAAGCATTTAACAGAAATTCACATGCTTTTCTCTGAAAGAGAAGCAGTCTGTTCCAACACTTCAATTCACTGTGCGTAGTGAATGGAGTGTTGCTTCACTTTCTAAATGCTGTCCTTTCTGAGAAAATCACTTTCCTTTGAAAATGCCTTAAGCTATCTCAAGCATTCAACAGAAATTCACATGCGTTTCTCAGAAAAAGAAGCAGTCTGTTCCAACACTTCAATTCACTGAGCGACTTGAATGGAGTGTTGCTTCACTTTCTAAATGCTGATCTTTTAGAGAAAATCGCTCTCTTTTGAAACTGCCTTAAGCTACTTACAAGCATTCACAAGAAACTCACATCTGTTTCTCTGAAAGAGAAGCAGTCTGTTCCAACACTTCAATTCACTGTGCGAAGTGAATGGAGTGTTGCTCCATTTTCTAAATGCTGTCCTTTCAGAGAAAATCACTTTCCTTTGAAAGTGCCTTAAGCTACTTTCAAGCATTTAACAGAAATTCACATGCGCTTCTCTGATAGTGAAGCAGTCTGTTCCATCACTTCAATTCACTGTGCAAAATGAATGGAGTGTTGCTTCACTTTCTAAATGCTGTCCTTTCAGAGAAAATCACTTTCCTTTGAAAGTGCCTTAAACTACTTACAAGCATTCACAAGAAACTCACATGCATTTTTCTGAAAGAGAAGCAGTCAGTTCCAACACTTCAATTCACTGTGCGAAGTGAATGGTGTGTTGCTTCACTTTCTAAATGCTCTCCTTTTAGAGAAAATCACTCTCTTTTGAAACTGTCTTAAGCTACTTACAAGCATTCACAAGAAACTCACATCTGTTTCTCTGAAAGAGAAGCAGTCTGTTCCAACACTTCAATTCACTGTGCGAAGAGAATGGAGTGTTGCTTCACTCTCTAAACGCTGTCCTTTCAGAGAAAATCACTTTCCTTTGAAAGTGCCTTAAGCTACTTACAAGCATTTAACAGAAATTCACATGTGTTTCTCTGAAAGTGATGCAGTCTGTTCCAACACTTCAATTCACTGTGCGAACTGAATGGAGTGTGGCTTCACTTTCTAAATGCTGTCCTTTCAGAGAAAATCACTTTCCTTTGAAAGTGCCTTAAGCTACTTACAAGCATTTAACAGAAATTCACATGCTTTTCTCTGAAAGAGAAGCAGTCTGTTCCAACACTTCAATTCACTCTGCGTAGTGAATGGATTGTTGCTTCACTTTCTAAATGCTGTTCTTTCAGAGAAAATCACTTTCCTTTGAAAATGCCTTAAGCTAACTACAAGCATTCAACAGAAATTCACATGCGTTTCTCTGAAAGAGAAGCAGTCTGTTCCACCACTTCAATTCACTGTGCGAAGTGAATGGAGTGTTGCTTCACTTTCTAAATGCTGTCCTTTCAGAGAAAATCACTTTCCTTTGAAAGTGCCTTAAGCTACTTCCAAGCATTCACAAAAAACTCACATCTGTTTCTCTGAAAGAGAAGCAGTCTGTTCCAACACTTCAATTCACTGTGCGAAGTGAATGGAGTGTTGCTTCACTTTCTAAATGCTGTCTTTTCAGAGAAAATCACTTTCCTTTGAAAGTGCCTTAAGCTACTCACAATCATTCACAAAAAACTCACATCCGTTTCTCTGAAAGAGAAGCAGTCTGTTACAATACTTCAATTCACTGTGCGAAGTGAATGGAGTATTGCTTCACTCTCTAAATGCTGTCCTTTCAGAGAAATTCACTTTCCTTTGAGAGTGCCTTAAGCTTCTTACAAGCATTCACAAAAAACTCACATCCGTTTCTCCGAAATAGAAGTAGTCTGTTCCAACACTTCAATTCACTGTGCGTAATGACTGGAGTGTTGCTTCACTTTCTAAATGCTGTCCTTTTAGAGAAAATCACTCTCTTTTGAAACTGCCTTAAGCTACATACAAGCCTTCACAAGAAACTCACATCTGTTTCTCTGAAAAAGAAACAGTCTGTTCCAACATTTCAATTCACTGTGCGAAGTGAATGGAGTCTTGCTTCACTTTCTAAATCTGTCCTTTCAGAGAAAATCACTTTCCTTTGAAAGTGACTTAAGCTAATTCCAAGCATTCACAAAAAACTCACATCCGTTTCTCTGAAAGAGAAGTAGTCTGTTCCAACACTTCAATTCAGTGTGCGTAGTGAATGGAGTGTTGCTTCACTTTCTAAATGCTGTCCTGTCAGAGAAAATCACTTTCCTTTGAAAGTGCCTTAAGCTAATTACAAGCATTAAACAGAAAATCACATGCGTTTCGCTGAAAGAGAAGCAGTCTGTTCCAACACTTCAATTCAGTGTGCGAAGTGAATGGAGTGTTGCTTCACTTTCTAAATGCTGTCCTTTCAGAGAAATTCACTTTCCTTTGAGAGTGCCTGAAGCTTCTTACAAGCATTCACAAAAAACTCACATCCGTTTCTCCAAAATAGAAGTAGTCTGTTCCAACACTTCAATTCACTGAGCGACGTGAATGGAGTGTTGCTTCACTTTCTAAATGCTGTCCTTTCAGAGAAAATCACTTTCCTTTGAAAGTGCCTTAAACTACTAACAAGCATTCACAAGAAACTCACATGCATTTTTCTGAAAGAGAAGCAGTCTGTTCCAACACTTCAATTAACTGTGAGAAGTGAATGTAGTGTTGCTTCACTTTCTAAATGCTGTCCTATCAGAGAAAATCACATTCCTTTGAATGTGCCTTAAGCTACTTACAAGCATTCACAAGAAACTCACATCTGTTTCTCTGAAAGAGAAGCAGTCTGTTCTAATACTTCAATTCACTCTGCGAAGTGAATGGAGTGTTGCTTCACTTTCTAAATGCTGTCCTTTCTGAGAAAATCACTTTCCTTTGAAAGTGCCTTAAGCTACTTACAAGATTTAAACAGAAAATCACATGCGTTTCGCTGAAAGAGAAGCAGTCTGTTCCAACACTTCAATTCACTGTGCGAAGTGAATGGAGTGTTGCTTCACTTTCTAAATGCTGTCCTTTCAGAGAAAATCACTTTCCTTTGAAAGTGCCTTAAGCGACTTACAAGCATTTAACAGAAATTCACATTCGTTTCTCTGAAAGTGATGCAGTCTGTTCCAACACTTCAATTCACTGTGTGAAGTGAATGGAGTGTTGCTTCACTTTCTAAATGCTGTCCTTTCAGAGAAAATCACGTTCCATTGATAGTGCCTTACGCTACTTACAAGCATTTAACAGAAATTCACATGCTTTTCTCTGAGAGAGAAGCAGTCTGTTCCAACACTTCCATTCACTGTGCGAAGTGAATGGAGTGTTGCTTCACTTTCTAAATGCTGTCCTTTCAGAGAAAATCACTTTCCTTTGAAAATGCCTTAAGCTAACAACAAGCATTCAACAGAAATTCACATGCGTTTCTCTGAAAGAGAAGCAGTCTGTTCCAACACTTCAATTCACTGTGCGAAGTGAATGGAGTGTTGCTTCACTTTCTAAATGCTGTCCTTTCAGAGAAAATCACTTTCCTTTGAAAGTGCCTTAAGCTACTTCCAAGCATTCACAAAAAACTCACATCCGTTTCTCTGAAAGAGAAGTAGTCTGTTCCAACACTTCAATTCACTGTGCGAAGTGAATGGAGTGTTGCTTCACTTTCTAAATGCTGTCCTTTCAGAGAAAATCACTTTCCTTTGAAAGTGCCTTAAGCTTCTTACAAGCATTTAACAGAAATTCACATGCGTTTCTCTGAAAGTGATGCAGTCTGTTACAACACTTCAATTCACTGTGCGAAGTGAATGGAGTGTGGCTTCATTTCTAAATGCAGTCTTTTCAGAGAAAATCACTTTCCTTTGAAAGTGCCTTAAGCAACTTACAAGCATTCACAAAAAACTCACATCCGTTTCTCTGAAAGAGAAGTAGTCTGTTCCAACACTTCAATTCACTGTGCAAAGTGAATGGAGTGTTGCTTCACTTTCTAAATGCTGTCCTTTCAGAGAAAATCACTTTCCTTTGAAAGAGCCTTAAGCTACTTACAAGCATTCAAAAGAAACTCACATGCATATTTCTGAAAGAGAAGCAGTCTGTTCCAACACTTCAATTCACTGTGCGAAGTGAATGGAGTGTTGCTTCACTTTCTAAATGCTGTCCTTTCATAGAAAACCACTTTCCTTTGAAAATGCCTTAATCTACATACAAGAATTCAACAGAAATTCACATGCATTTCTCTGAAAGAGAAGCAGTCTGTTCCAACACTTCAATTCACTGTGCGAAATGGAGTGTTGCTTCACTTTCTAAATGCTGTCCTTTCAGAGAAAATCACTTTCCTTTGAAAGTGCCTTAAGCTACTTACAAGCATTCACAAAAAACTCACATCCGTTTCTCTGAAAGAGAAGCAGTCTGTTCCAACACTTCAATTCACTGTGCAAAGTGAATGGAGTGTTGCTTCACTTTCTAAATGCTGTCCTTTCAGAGAAAATCACTTTCCATTGAAAGTGCCTTAAGCAACTTACAAGCATTTAACAAAAATTCTCATGCTCTTCTCTGAAAGAGAAGCAGTCTGTTCCAACACTTCAATTCACTGTGCGTAGTGAATGGAGTGTTGCTTCACTTTCTAAATGCTGTCCTTTTAGAGAAAATCACTCTCTTTTCAAACTGCCTTAAGCTACTTACAAGCATTCACAAGAAACTCACATCTGTTTCTCTGAAAGAGAAGCAGTCTGTTCCAACACTTCAATTCACTGTGCGTAATGACTGGAGTGTTGCTTCTCTTTCTAAATGTTCTCCTTTTAGAGAAAATCACTCTCTTTTGAAACTGACTTAAGCTACTCACAAGCATTCACAAGAAACTCACATCTGTTTCTCTGAAAGAGAAGCAGTCTGTTCCAACACTTCAATTCACTGTGCGAAGTGAATGGAGTCTTGCTTCACTTTCTAAATGCTGTCCTTTCAGAGAAATTCACTTTCCTTTGAAAGTGCCTTAAACTACTTACAAGCATTTAACAGAAATTCACATACGTTTCTCTGAAAGTGATGCAGTCTGTTCCAACACTTCAATTCACTGAGCGACGTGAATGGATTGTTGCTTCACTTTCTAAATGCTGTCCTTTCAGAGAAAATCACTTTCCTTTGAAAGTGCCTTAAACTACTTACAAGCATTCACAAGAAACTCACATGCATTTTTCTGAAAGAGAAGCAGTCTGTTCCAACACTTCAATTCACTGTTCGAAGTGAATGGAGTGTTGCTTCACTTTCTAAATGCTGTCCTATCAGAGAAAATCACATTCCTTTGAAAGTGCCTTAAACTACTTACAAGCATTCACAAGAAACTCACATCTGTTTCTCTGAAAGAGAAGCAGTCTGTTCTAACACTTCAATTCACTCTGCGAAGTGAATGGAGTGTTGCTTCACTTTCTAAATGCTGTCCTTTCTGAGAAAATCACTTTCCTTTGAAAGTGCCTTAAGCTACTTACAAGCATTAAACAGAAAATCACATGCGTTTCGCTGAAAGAGAAGCAGTCTGTTCCAACACTTCAATTCACTGTGCGAAGTGAATGGAGTGTTGCTTCACTTTCTAAATGCTGTCCTTTCAGAGAAAATCACTTTCCTTTGAAAGTGCCTTAAGCGACTTACAAGCATTTAACAGAAATTCACATTCGTTTCTCTGAAAGTGATGCAGTCTGTTCCAACACTTCAATTCACTGTGTGAAGTGAATGGAGTGTTGCTTCACTTTCTAAATGCTGTCCTTTCAGAGAAAATCACTTTCCTTTGATAGTGCCTTACGCTACTTACAAGCATTTAACAGAAATTCACATGTTTTTTTCTCTGAGAGAGAAGCAGTCTGTTCCAACACTTCAATTAACTGTGCGAAGTGAATGGAGTGTTGCTTCACTTTCTAAATGCTGTCCTTTCAGAGAAAATCACTTTCCTTTGAAAATGCCTTAACCTAACAACAAGCATTCAACAGAAATTCACATGCGTTTCTCTGAAAGAGAAGCAGTCTGTTCCAACACTTCAATTCACTGTGCGAAGTGAATGGAGTGTTGCTTCACTTTCTAAATGCTGTCCTTTCAGAGTAAATCACTTTCCTTTGAAAGTGCCTTAAGCTACTTCCAAGCATTCACAAAAAACTCACATCCGTTTCTCTGAAAGAGAAGCAGTCTGTTCCAACACTTCAATTCACTGTGCGAAGTGAATGGAGTGTTGCTTCACTTTCTAAATGCTGTCCTTTCAGAGAAAATCACTTTCCTTTGAAAGTGCCTTAAGCTTCTCACAAGCATTTAACAGAAATTCACATGCGTTTCTCTGAAAGTGATGCAGTCTGTTACAACACTTCAATTCACTGTGCGAAGTGAATGGAGTGTGGCTTCATTTCTAAATGCAGTCTTTTCAGAGAAAATCACTTTCCTTTGAAAGTGCCTTAAGCAACTTACAAGCATTCACAAAAAACTCACATCCGTTTCTCTGAAAGAGACGTAGTCTGTTCCAAAACTTCAATTCACTGTGCGAAGTGAATGGAGTGTTGCTTCACTTTCTAAATGCTGTCCTTTCAGAGAAAATCACTTTCCTTTGAAAGAGCCTTAAGCTACTTACAAGCATTCAAAAGAAACTCACATGCATTTTTCTGAAAGAGAAGCAGTCTGTTCCAACACTTCAATTCACTGTTCGAAGTGAATGGAGTGTTGCTTCACTTTCTAAATGCTGTCCTTTCATAGAAAATCACTTTCCTTTGAAAATGCCTTAATCTACATACAAGAATTCAACAGAAATTCACATGCGTTTCTCTGAAAGAGAAGCAGTCTGTTCCAACACTTCAATTCACTATGCGAAATGAATGGAGTGTTGCTTCACTTTCTAAATGCTGTCCTTTCAGAGAAAATCACTTTCCTTTGAAAGTGCCTTAAGCTACTTACAAGCATTCACAAAAAACTCACATCCGTTTCTCCGAAAGAGAAGCAGTCTGTTCCAACACTTCAATTCACTGTGCAAAGTGAATGGAGTGTTGCTTCACTTTCTAAATGCTGTCCTTTCAGAGAAAATCTCTTTCCATTGAAAGTGCCTTAAGCACCTTACAAGCATTTAACAAAAATTCACATGCTCTTCTCTGAAAGAGAAGCAGTCTGTTCCAACACTTCAATTCACTGTGCGTAGTGAATGGAGTGTTGCTTCACTTTCTAAATGCTGTCCTTTTAGAGAAAATCACTCTCTTTTCATACTGCCTTAAGCTACTTACAAGCATTCACAAGAAACTCACATCTGTTTCTCTGAAAGAGAAGCAGTCTGTTCCAACACATCAATTCACTGTGCGTAGTGACTGGAGTGTTGCTTCTCTTTCTAAATGTTCTCCTTTTAGAGAAAATCACTCTCTTTTGAAACTGACTTAAGCTACTCACAAGCATTCACAAGAAACTCACATCTGTTTCTCTGAAATAGAAGCAGTCTGTTCCAACACTTCAATTCACTGTGTGAAGTGAATGGAGTGTTGCTTCACTTTCTAAATGCTGTCATTTCAGAGAAAATCACTTTCCTTTGAAAGTGCCTTAACCTACTTACAAGCATTCACAAGAAACTCACATCTGTTTCACTGAAAGAGAAGCAGTCTGTTCCAACACTTCAATTCACTGTGCGAAGTGAATGGAGTGTTGCTTCACTTTCTAAATGCTGTCCTTTCAGAGAAAATCACTTTCCTTTGAAAGTGCCTTAAGCTACTTACAAGCATTCACAAGAAACTCACATGCATTTTTCTGAAAGAGAAGTAGTCTGTTCCAACACTTCAATTCACTGTGCGAAGTGAATGGAGTGTTGCTTCACTTTCTAAATGCTGTCCTTTCAGAGAAAATCACTTTCCTTTGAAAGTGCCTTAAGCTACTTACAAGCATTTAACAGAAATTCACATGCGTTTCTCTGAAAGTGATTCAGACTGTTCCAGCACTTCAATTCACTGTGCGAAGTGAATGGAGTGTGGCTTCACTTTCTAAATGCTGTCCTTTTAGAGAAAATCATTCTCTTTTCAAACTGCCTTAAGCTACTTACAAGCATTCACAAGAAAGTCACATCTGTTTCTCTGAAAGAGAAGCAGTCTGTTCCAACACTTCAATTCACTGTGCGAAGTGAATGGAGTGTTGCTTCACTTTCTAAATGCTGTCCTTTCAGAGAAAATCACTTTCCTTTGAAAGTGCCTTAAGCTACTTACAAGCATTCACAAGAAACTCACATGCATTTTTGAAAGAGAAGCAGTCTGTTCCAACACTTCAATTCACTGTGCCAAGTGAATGGAGTGTTGCTTCATTTTCTAAATGCTGTCCTTTCAGAGAAAATCACTTTCCTTTGAAAGTGCCTTAAGCTAATTACAAGCATTCACAAGAAACTCACATGCATTTTTCTGAAAGAGAAGCAGTCTGTTCCAACACTTCAATTCACTGTGTGAAGTCAATGGAGTGTTGCTTCACTTTCTAAATGCTGTCCTTTCAGAGAAAATCACTTTCCTTTGAACGTGCCTTAAGCTACTTACAAGCATTTAACAGAAATTCACATGCGTTTCTCTGAAAGTGATGCAGTCTGTTCCAACACTTCAATTCCCTGTGCGTAGTGACTGGAGTGTTGCTTCTCTTTCTAAATGTTCTCCTTTTAGAGAAAATCACTCCCATTTGAAACTGACTTAGGCTACTCACAAGCATTCACAAGAAACTCACATCTGTTTCTCTGAAAGAGAAGCAGTCTGTTCAAACACTTCAATTCACTGTGCGAAGTGAATGGAGTGTTGCTTCACTTTCTAAATGTTGTCCTTTCAGAGAAAATCACTTTCCTTTGAAAGTGCCTTAAGCTACTTACAAGCATTCACAAGAAACTCACAAGCATTTTTCTGAAAGAGAAGCAGTCTGTTCCAACACTTCAATTCACTGTGCGAAGTGAATGGAGTGTTGCCTCACTTTCTAAATGCTCTCCTGTTAGAGAAAATCACTCTCTTTTGAAACTGCCTTAAGCTACTTACAAGCATTCACAAGAAACTCACATGCATTTTTCTGAAAGAGAAGTAGTCTGTTCCAACACTTCAATTCACTGTGTGAAGTGAATGAAGTGTTGCTTCACTTTCTAAATGCTGTCCTTTCAGAGAAAATCACTTTCCTTTGAACGTGCCTTATGCTACTTACAAGCATTTAACAGAAATTCACATGCGTTTCTCTGAAAGTGATGCAGACTGTTCCAACACTTCAATTCACTGTGCGTAGTGACTGGAGTGTTGCTTCTCTTTCTAAATGTTCTCCTTTTAGAGAAAATCACTCCCTTTTGAAACTGACTTAGGCTACTCACAAGCATTCACAAGAAACTCACATCTGTTTCTCTGAAATAGAAGCAGTCTGTTCCAACAATTCAATTCACAGTGCGAAGTGAATGGAGTGTTGCTTCACTTTCTAAATGCTGTCCTTTCAGAGAAAATCACTTTCCTTTGAAAGGGCCTTAAGCTACTTACAAGCATTCACAAGAAACTCACATGCATTTTTCTGAAAGAGAAGCAGTCTGTTCCAACACTTCAATTCACTGTGCGAAGTGAATGGAGTGTTGCTTCACGTTCTAAATGCTCTCCTTTTAGAGAAAATCACTCTCTTTTGAAACTGCCTTAATCTACTTACAAGCATTCACATGAAACTCACATCTGTTTCTCTGAAAGAGAAGCAGTCTGTTCCAACACTTCAATTCACTGTGCGAAGTGAATGGAGTGTTGCTTCACTTTCTAAATGCAGTCCTTTCAGAGAAAATCACTTTCCTTTGAAAGTGCCTTAAGCTACTTACAAGCATTCACAAGAAACTCACAAGCATTTTTCTGAAAGAGAAGTAGTCTGTTCCAACACTTCAATTCACTGTGCGAAGTGAATGGAGTGTTGCTTCACTTTCTAAATGCTGTCCTTTTAGAGAAAATCACTCTCTTTTGAATCTGCCTTAAGCTACTTACAAGCATTTAACAGAAATTCACATGCGTTTCTCTGAAAGAGAAGCAGTCTGTTCCACCACTTCAATTCACTGTGCGAAGTGAATGGAGTGTTGCTTCACTTTCTAAATACTGTCCTTTCAGAGAATATCACTTTCCTTTGAAAGTGCCTTAAGCTACTTCCAAGCATTCACAAAAAACTCACATCCGTTTCTCTGAAAGAGAAGCAGTCTGTTCCACCACTTCAATTCACTGTGCGTAGTGAATGGAGTGTGGCATCAGTTTCTAAATGCTGTCCTTTCAGAGAAAATCACTTTCCTTTGTAAGGGCCTTAAGCTACTAACAAGCATTTAACAGAAATTCACATGCGTTTCTCTGAAAGAGAAGCAGTCTGTTCCAACATTTCAATTCAGTGTGCGAAGTGAATGGTGTGTTGCTTCACTTTCTAAATGCTCTCCTTTTAGAGAAAATCACTCTCTTTTGAAACTGCCTTAAGCTACTTACAATCATTCACAAGAAACTCACATGCATTTTTCTGAAAGAGAAGCAGTCTGTTCCAACACTTCAATTCACTCTGCGAAGTGCATGGAGTGTTGCTTCACTTTCTCAATGCTGTCCTTTCAGAGAAAATCACTTTCCTTTGAAAATGCCTTAAGCTACATACAAGAATTCAACAGAAATTCACATGCGTTTCTCTGAAAGAGAAGCAGTCTGTTCCAACTCTTCAATTCACTGTGCAAAGTGAATGGAGTGTTGCTTCACTTTCTAAATGCTGTCCTTTCAGAGAAAATCACTTTCCATTGAAAGTGCCTTAAGCACCTTACAAACATTTAACAAAAATTCACATGCTCTTTTCTGAAAGAGAAGCAGTCTGTTCCAACACTTCAATTCACTGTGCGTAGTGAATTGAGTGTTGCTTCACTTTCTAAATGCTGTCCTTTTAGAGAAAATCACTCTCTTTTCAAACTGCCTTAAGCTACTTACAAGCATTCACAAGAAACTCACATCTGTTTCTCTGAAAGAGAAGCAGTCTGTTCCAACACATCAATTCACTGTGCGTAGTGACTGGAGTGTTGCTTCTCTTTCTAAATGTTCTCCTTTTAGAGAAAATCACTCTCTTTTGAAACTGACTTAAGCTACTCACAAGCATTCACAAGAAACTCACATCTGTTTCTCTGAAATAGAAGCAGTCTGTTCCAACACTTCAATTCACTGTGCGAAGTGAATGGAGTCTTGCTTCACTTTCTAAATGCTGTCCTTTCAGAGAAAATCACTTTCCTTTGAAAGTGCCTTAAACTACTTACAAGCATTCACAAGAAACTCACATGCATATTTCTGAAAGAGAAGCAGTCTGTTCCAACACTTCAATTCACTGTGCGAAGTGAATGGAGTGTTGCTTCACTTTCTAAATGCTGTCATTTCAGAGAAAATCACTTTCCTTTGAAAGTGCCTTAACCTACTTACAAGCATTCACAAGAAACTCACATCTGTTTCTCTGAAAGAGAAGCAGTCTGTTCCAACACTTCAATTCACTGTGCGAAGTGAATGGAGTGTTGCTTCACTTTCTAAATGCTGTCCTTTCAGAGAAAATCACTTTCCTTTGAAAGTGCCTTAAGCTACTTACAAGCATTCACAAGAAACTCACATGCATTTTTCTGAAAGAGAAGCAGTCTGTTCCAACACTTCAATTCACTGTGCGAAGTGAATGGAGTGTTGCTTCACTTTCTAAATGCTGTCCTTTCAGAGAAAATCACTTTCCTTTGAAAGTGCCTTAAGCTACTTACAAGCATTTAACAGAAATTTACATGCGTTTCTCTGAAAGTGATTCAGTCTGTTCCAACACTTCAATTCACTGTGCGAAGTGAATGGAGTGTGGCTTCACTTTCTAAATGCTGTTCTTTTAGAGAAAATCATTCTCTTTTCAAACTGCCTTAAGCTACTTACAAGCATTCACAAGAAACTCACATCTGTTTCTCTGAAAGAGAAGCAGTCTGTTCCAACACTTCAATTCACTGTGCGAAGTGAATGGAGTGTTGCCTCACTTTCTAAATGCTGTCCTTTCAGAGAAAATCACTTTCCTTTGAAAGTGCCTTAAGCTACTTACAAGCATTCACAAGAAACTCACATGCATTTTTCTGAAAGAGAAGCAGTCTGTTCCAACACTTCAATTCACTGTGCGAAGTGAATGGAGTGTTGCCTCACTTTCTAAATGCTCACCTTTTAGAGAAAATCACTCTCTTTTGAAACTGCCATAAGCTACTTACAAGCATTCACAAGAAACTCACATGCATTTTTCTGAAAGAGAAGTAGTCTGTTCCAACACTTCAATTCACTGTGTGAAGTGAATGAAGTGTTGCTTCACTTTCTAAATGCTGTCCTTTCAGAGAAAATCACTTTCCTTTGAACGTGCCTTAAGCTACTTACAAGCATTTAAAAGAAATTCACATGCGTTTCTCTGAAAGTGATGCAGTCTGTTCCAACACTTCAATTCACTGTGCGTAGTGACTGGAGTGTTGCTTCTCTTTATAAATGTTCTCCTTTTAGAGAAAATCACTCCCTTTTGAAACTGACTTAGGCTACACACAAGCATTCACAAGAAACTCACTTCTGTTTCTCTGAAATAGAAGCAGTCTGTTCCAACACTTCAATTCACAGTGCGAAGTGAATGGAGTGTTGCTTCACTTTCTAAATGCTGTCCTTTCAGAGAAAATCACTTTCCTTTGAAAGGGCCTTAAGCTACTTACAAGCATTCACAAGAAACTCACATGCATTTTTCTGAAAGAGAAGCAGTCTGTTCCAACACTTCAATTCACTGTGCGAAGTGAATGGAGTGTTGCTTCACGTTCTAAATGCTCTCCTTTTAGAGAAAATCACTCTCTTTTGAAACTGCCTTAATCTACTTACAAGCATTCACATGAAACTCACATCTGTTTCTCTGAAAGTGAAGCAGTCTGTTCCAACACTTCAATTCACTGTGCGAAGTGAATGGAGTGTTGCTTCACTTTCTAAATGCTGTCCTTTCAGAGAAAATCACTTTCCTTTGAAAGTGCCTTAAGCTACTTACAAGCATTCACAAGAAACTCACAAGCATTTTTCTGAAAGAGAAGTAGTGTGTTCCAACACTTCAATTCACTGTGCGAAGTGAATGGAGTGTTGCTTCACTTTCTAAATGCTGTCCTTTTAGAGAAAATCACTCTCTTTTGAATCTGCCTTAAGCTACTTACAAGCATTTAACAGAAATTCACATGCGTTTCTCTGAAAGAGAAGCAGTCTGTTCCACCACTTCAATTCACTGTGCGAAGTGAATGGAGTGTTGCTTCACTTTCTAAATACTGTCCTTTCAGAGAAAATCACTTTCCTTTGAAAGTGCCTTAAGCTACTTCCAAGCATTCACAAAAAACTCACATCCGTTTCTCTGAAAGAGAAGTAGTCTGTTCCAACACTTCAATTCACTGTGCGTAGTGAATGGAGTGTGGCATCAGTTTCTAAATGCTGTCCTTTCAGAGAAAATCACTTTCCTTTGTAAGGGCCTTAAGCTAGTAACAAGCATTTAACAGAAATTCACATGCGTTTCTCTGAAAGAGAAGCAGTCTGTTCCAACATTTCAATTCAGTGTGCGAAGTGAATGGTGTGTTGCTTTACTTTCTAAATGCTCTCCTTTTAGAGAAAATCACTCTCTTTTGAAACTGCCTTAAGCTACTTACAATCATTCACAAGAAACTCACATGCATTTTTCTGAAAGAGAAGCAGTCTGTTCCAACACTTCAATTCACTGTGCGAAGTGCATGGAGTGTTGCTTCACTTTCTAAATGCTGTCCTTTCAGAGAAAATCACTTTCCTTTGAAAATGCCTTAAGCTACATACAAGAATTCAACAGAAATTCACATGCGTTTCTCTGAAAGAGAAGCAGTCTGTTCCAACTCTTCAATTCACTGTGCAAAGTGAATGGAGTGTTGCTTCACTTTCTAAATGCTGTCCTTTCAAAGAAAATCACTTTCCATTGAAAGTGCCTTAAGCACCTTACAAGCATTTAACAAAAATTCACATGCTCTTTTCTGAAAGAGAAGCAGTCTGTTCCAACAATTCAATTCACTGTGCGTAGTGAATGGAGTGTTGCTTCACTTTCTAAATGCTGTCCTTTTAGAGAAAATCACTCTCTTTTCAAACTGCCTTAAGCTACTTACAAGCATTCACAAGAAACTCACATCTGTTTCTCTTAAAGAGAAGCAGTCTGTTCCAACACATCAATTCACTGTGCGTAGTGACTGGAGTGTTGCTTCTCTTTCTAAATGTTCTCCTTTTAGAGAAAATCACTCTCTTTTGAAACTGACTTAAGCTACTCACAAGCATTCACAAGAAACTCACATCTGTTTCTCTGAAATAGAAGCAGTCTGTTCCAACACTTCAATTCACTGTGCGAAGTGAATGGAGTCTTGCTTCACTTTCTAAATGCTGTCCTTTCAGAGAAAATCACTTTCCTTTGAAAGTGCCTTAAACTACTTACAAGCATTCACAAGAAACTCACATGCATATTTCTGAAAGAGAAGCAGTCTGTTCCAACACTTCAATTCACTGTGCGAAGTGAATGGAGTGTTGCTTCACTTTCTAAATGCTGTCATTTCAGAGAAAATCACTTTCCTTTGAAAGTGCCTTAACCTACTTACAAGCATTCACAAGAAACTCACATCTGTTTCTCTGAAAGAGAAGCAGTCTGTTCCAACACTTCAATTCACTGTGCGAAGTGAATGGAGTGTTGCTTCACTTTCTAAATGCTGTCCTTTCAGAGAAAATCACTTTCCTTTGAAAGTGCCTTAAGCTACTTACAAGCATTCACAAGAAACTCACATGCATTTTTCTGAAAGAGAAGCAGTCTGTTCCAACACTTCAATTCACTGTGCGAAGTGAATGGAGTGTTGCTTCACTTTCTAAATGCTGTCCTTTCAGAGAAAATCACTTTCCTTTGAAAGTGCCTTAAGCTACTTACAAGCATTTAACAGAAATTCACATGCGTTTCTCTGAAAGTGATTCAGTCTGTTCCAACACTTCAATTCACTGTGCGAAGTGAATGGAGTGTGGCTTCACTTTCTAAATGCTGTTCTTTTAGAGAAAATCATTCTCTTTTCAAACTGCCTTAAGCTACTTACAAGCATTCACAAGAAACTCACATCTGTTTCTCTGAAAGAGAAGCAGTCTGTTCCAACACTTCAATTCACTGTGCGAAGTAAATGGAGTGTTGCTTCACTTTCTAAATGCTGTCCTTTCAGAGAAAATCACTTTCCTTTGAAAGTGCCTTAAGCTACTTACAAGCATTCACAAGAAACTCACATGCATTTTTCTGAAAGAGAAGCAGTCTGTTCCAACACTTCAATTCACTGTGCGAAGTGAATGGAGTGTTGCCTCACTTTCTAAATGCTCTCCTTTTAGAGAAAATCACTCTCTTTTGAAACTGCCTTAAGCTACTTACAAGCATTCACAAGAAACTCACATGCATTTTTCTGAAAGAAAAGTAGTCTGTTCCAACACTTCAATTCACTGTGTGAAGTGAATGAAGTGTTGCTTCACTTTCTAAATGCTGTCCTTTCAGAGAAAATCACTTTCCTTTGAACGTGCCTTAAGCTACTTACAAGCATTTAACAGAAATTCACATGCGTTTCTCTGAAAGTGATGCAGTCTGTTCCAACACTTCAATTCACTGTGCGTAGTGACTGGAGTGTTGCTTCTCTTTCTAAATGTTCTCCGTTTAGAGAAAATCACTCCCTTTTGAAACTGACTTAGGCTACACACAAGCATTCACAAGAAACTCACTTCTGTTTCTCTGAAATAGAAGCAGTCTGTTCCAACACTTCAATTCACAGTGCGAAGTGAATGGAGTGTTGCTTCACTTTCTAAATGCTGTCCTTTCAGAGAAAATCACTTTCCTTTGAAAAGGCCTTAAGCTACTTACAAGCATTCACAAGAAACTCACATGCATTTTTCTGAAAGAGAAGCAGTCTGTTCCAACACTTCAATTCACTGTGCGAAGTGAATGGAGTGTTGCTTCACGTTCTAAATGCTCTCCTTTTAGAGAAAATCACTCTCTTTTGAAACTGCCTTAAGCTACTTACAAGCATTCACATGAAACTCACATCTGTTTCTCTGAAAGAGAAGCAGTCTGTTCCAACACTTCAATTCACTGTGCGAAGTGAATGGAGTGTTGCTTCACTTTCTAAATTCTGTCCTTTCAGAGAAAATCACTTTCCTTTGAAAGTGCCTTAAGCTACTTACAAGCATTCACAAGAAACTCACATGCATTTTTCTGAAAGAGAAGTAGTCTGTTCCAACACTTCAATTCACTGTGCGAAGTGAATGGAGTGTTGCTTCACTTTCTAAATGCTGTCCTTTTAGAGAAAATCACTCTCTTTTGAATCTGCCTTAAGCTACTTACAAGCATTTAACAGAAATTCACATGCGTTTCTCTGAAAGAGAAGCAGTCTGTTCCACCACTTCAATTCACTGAGCGACGCGAATGGAGTGTTGCTTCACTTTCTAAATGCTGTCCTTTTAGAGAAAATCACTCTCTTTTGAAACTGCCTTAAGCTACATACAAGCCTTCACAAGAAACTCACATCTGTTTCTCTGAAAAAGAAGCAGTCTGTTCCAACACTACAATTCACTGTGCGAAGTGAATGGAGTGTTGCTTCACTTTCTAAATGCTGTCCTTTCAGAGAAAATCACTTTCCTTTGACAGTGCCTTAAGCTACTTTCAAGCATTTAACAGAAATTCACATGCGTTTCTCTGAAAGTGAAGTAGTCTGTTCCAACACTTCAATTCACTGTGCAAAATGAATGGAGTGTTGCTTCACTTTCTAAATGCTGTCCGTTCAGAGAAAATCACTTTCCTTTGAAAGTGCCTTAAACTACTTACAAGCATTCACAAGAAACTCACATGCATTTTTCTGAAAGAGAAGCAGTCTGTTCCAACACTTCAATTCACTGTGCGAAGTGAATGGAGTGTTGCTTCACTTTCTAAATGCTGTCCTTTCAGAGAAAATCACTTTCCTTTGAAAGTGCCTTAAGCTACTTCCAAGCATTCACAAAAAACTCACATCCGTTTCTCTGAATGAGAAGTAGTCTGTTCCAACACTTCAATTCACTGTGCGTAGTGAATGGAGTGTGGCATCACTTTCTAAATGCTGTCCTTTCAGTGAAAATCACTTTCCTTTGTAAGGGCCTTAAGCTACTTACAAGCCTTTAACAGAAATTCACATGATTTTCTCTGAAAGAGAAGCAGTCTGTTCCAACACTTCAATTCACTGTGCGTAGTGAATGGAGTGTTGCTTCACTTTCTAAATGCTGTCCTTTCAGAGAAAATCACTTTCCTTTGTAAGGGCCTTAAGCTACTTACAAGCATTTAACAGAAATTCACATGCGTTTCTCTGAAAGAGAAGCAGTCTGTTCCGACACTTCAATTCATTGTGCGAACTTAATGGAGTGTGGTTTCACTTTCTAAATGCTGTCCTTTCAGAGAAAATCACTTTCCTTTGAAAGTGCCTTAAGCTACTTACAAGCATTTAACAGAAATTCACATGCTTTTCTCTGAAAGAGAAGCAGTCTGTTCCAACACTTCAATTCACTGTGCGTAGTGAATGGAGTGTTGCTTCACTTTCTAAATGCTGTCCTTTCCGAGAAAATCACTTTCCTTTGAAAATGCCTTAAGCTAACTACAAGCATTCAACAGAAATTCACATGCGTTTCTCTGAAAAAGAAGCAGTCTGTTCCAACACTTCAATTCAGTGTGCGAAGTGAATGGAGTGTTGCTTCACTTTCTAAATGCTGTCCTTTCAGAGAAATTCACTTTCCTTTGAGAGTGCCTTAAGCTTCTTACAAGCATTCACAAAAAACTCACATCCGTTTCTCTGAAATAGAAGTAGTCTGTTCCAACACTTCAATTCACTGAGCGACGTGAATGGAGTGTTGCTTCACTTTCTAAATGCTGTCCTTTCAGAGAAAATCACTTTCCTTTGAAAGTGCCTTAAACTACTTACAAGCATTCACAAGAAACTCACATGCATTTTTCTGAAAGAGAAGCAGTCTGTTCCAACACTTCAATTCACTGTGAGAAGTGAATGTAATGTTGCTTCACTTTCTAAATGCTGTCCTATCAGAGAAAATCACTTTCCTTTGAAAGTGCTTTAAGCTACTTACAAGCATTCACAAGAAACTCACATCTGTTTCTCTGAAAGAGAATCAGTCTGTTCTAACACTTCCATTCACTGTGCGAAGTGAATGGAGTGTTGCTTCACTTTCTAAATGCTGTCCTTTCTGAGAAAATCACTTTCCTTTGAAAGTGCCTTAAGCTACTTACAAGCATTAAACAGAAAATCACATGCGTTTCTCTGAAAGAGAAGCAGTCTGTTCCAACACTTCAATTCACTGTGTGAAGTGAATGGAGTGTTGCTTCACTTTCTAAATGCTGTCCTTTCAGAGAAAATCACTTTCCTTTGAAAGTGCCTTAAGCTACTTACAAGCATTTAACAGAAATTCACATTCGTTTCTCTGAAAGTGATGCAATCTGTTCCAACACTTCAATTCACTGTGTGAAGTGAATGGAGTGTTGCTTTAATTTCTAAATGCTGTCCTTTCAGAGAAAATCACTTTCCTTTGATAGTGCCTTACGCTACTTACAAGCATTTAACAGAAATTCACATGCTTTTCTCTGAGAGAGAAGCAGTCTGTTCCAACACTTCAATTCACTGTGCGAAGTGAATGGAGTGTTGCTTCACTTTCTAAATGCTGTCCTTTCAGAGAAAATCACTTTCCTTTGAAAATGCCTTAAGCTAACTACAAGCATTCAACAGAAATTCACATGCGTTTCTCTGAAAGAGAAGCAGTCTGTTCCAACACTTCAATTCACTGTGCGAAGTGAATGGAGTGTTGCTTCACTTTCTAAATGCTGTCCTTTCAGAGAAAATCACTTTCCTTTGAAAGTGCCTTAAGCTACTTCGAAGCATTCACAAAAAACTCACATGCGTTTCTCTGAAAGAGAAGTAGTCTGTTCCAACACTTCAATTCACTGTGCGAAGTGAATGGAGTGTTGCTTCACTTTCTAAATGCTGTCATTTCAGAGAAAATCACTTTCCTTTGAAAGTGCCTTAAGCTTCTTACAAGCATTTAACAGAAATTCACATGGGTTTCTCTGAAAGTGATGCAGTCTGTTACAACACTTCAATTCACTGTGCGAAGTGAATGGAGTGTGGCTTCATTTCTAAATGCAGTCTTTTCAGAGAAAATCACTTTCCTTTGAAAGTGCCTTAAGCAACATACAAGCATTCACAAAAAACGCACATCCGTTTCTCTGAAAGAGAAGTAGTCTGTTCCAACACTTCAATTCACTGTGCGTAGTGAATGGAGTGTTGCTTCACTTTCTAAATGCTGTCCTTTCAGAGAAAATCACTTTCCTTTGAAAGAGTCTTAAGCTACTTACAAGCATTCAAAAGAAACTCACATGCGTTTCTGAAAGAGAAGCAGTCTGTTCCAACACTTCAATTCACTGTGCGAAGTGAATGGATTGTTGCTTCACTTTCTAAATGCTGTCCTTTCATAGAAAATCACTTTCCTTTGAAAATGCCTTAATCTACATACAAGAATTCAACAGAAATTCACATGCGTTTCTCTGAAAGAGAATCAGTCTGTTCCAACACTTCAATTCACTGTGCGAAATGAATGGAGTGTTGCTTCACTTTCTAAATGCTGTCCTTTCAGAGAAAATCACTTTCCTTTAAAATGCCTTAAGCTACTTACAAGCATTTAACAAAAATTCACATGCTCTTCTCTGAAAGAGAAGCAGTCTGTTCCAACACTTCAATTCACTGTGCGTAGTGAATGGAGTGTTGCTTCACTTTCTAAATGCTGTCCTTTTAGAGAAAATCACTCTCTTTTCAAACTGCCTTAAGCTACTTACAAGCATTCACAAGAAACTCACATCTGTTTCTCTGAAAGAGAAGCAGTCTGTTCTAACACTTCAATTCACTGTGCGTAGTGACTGGAGTGTTGCTTCTCTTTCTAAATGTTCTCCTTTTAGAGAAAATCACTCTCTTTTGAAACTGACTTAAGCTACTCACAAGCATTCACAAGAAACTCACATCTGTTTCTCTGAAATAGAAGCAGTCTGTTCCAACACTTCAATTCACTGTGCGAAGTGAATGGAGTCTTGCTTCACTTTCTAAATGCTGTCCTTTCAGAGAAAATCACTTTCCTTTGAAAGGGCCTTAAGCTACTTACAAGCATTCACAAGAAACTCACATGCATTTTTCTGAAAGAGAAGCAGTCTGTTCCAACACTTCAATTCACTGTGCGAAGTGAATGGAGTGTTGCTTCACTTTCTAAATGCTCTCCTTTTAGAGAAAATCACTCTCTTTTGAAACTGCCTTAAGCTACTTACAATCATTCACAAGAAACTCACATCTGTTTCTCTGAAAGAGAAGCAGTCTGTTCCAACACTTCAATTCACTGTGCGAAGTGAATAGAGTGTTGATTCACTTTCTAAATGCTGTCCTTTCAGAGAAAATCACTTTCCTTTGAACGTGCCTTAAGCTACTTACAAGCATTTAACAGAAATTCACATGCGTTTCTCTGAAAGTGATGCAGTCTGTTCCAACACTTCAATTCACTGTGCGAAATGAATGGAGTGTGGTTTCACTTTCTAAATACTGTCCTTTCAGAGAAAATCACTTTCCTATGAAAGGGCCTTAAGCTACTTACAAGCATTCCCAAAAAACTCACATCCGTTTCTCTGAAAGAGAAGTAGTCTGTTCCAACACTTCAATTCACTGTGCGAAGTGAATGGTGTGTTGCTTCACTTTCTAAATGCTCTCCTTTTAGAGAAAATCACTCTCTTTTGAAACTGCCTTAAGCTACTTACAAGCATTCACAAATCTCACATGCATTTTTCTGAAAGAGCAGCACTCTGTTCCAACACTGCAATTCACTGTGCGAGTGAATGGTGTGTTGCTTCACTTTCTAAATGCTCTCCTTTTATAGAAAATCGCTCTCTTTTGAAACTGCCTTAAGCTACTTACAAGCATTCACAAGAAACTCACATCTGTTTCTCTGAAAGAGAAGCAGTCTGTTCCAACACTTCAATTCACTGTGCAAAGGGAATGGAGTGTTGCTTCACTTTCTAAATGCTGTCCTTTCAGAGAAAATCACTTTCCTTTGAAAGTACCTTAAGCTACTTACAAGCATTTAAGAGAAATTCACATGCGTTTCTCTGAAAGTGATGCAGTCTGTTCCAACACTTCAATTCACTGTGCGAAGTGAATGGAGTGTGGCTTCACTTTCTAAATGCTGTCCTTTCAGAGAAAATCACTTTCCTTTGAAAGTGCCTTAAGCTACTTACAAACATTCCCAAAAAACTCACATCCAATTCTCTGAAAGAGAAGTAGTCTGTTCCAACACTTCAATTCACTGTGCGTAGTGAATGGAGTGTTGCTTGACATTCTAAATTCTGTCCTTTTAGAGAAAATCACTTTCCTTTGAAAGAGCCTTAAGCTACTTACAAGCATTCAAAAGAAACTCACATGCATTTTTCTGAAAGAGAAGCAGTCTCTTCCAACATTTCAATTCACTGTGCGAAGTGAATGGAGTGTTGCTTCACTTTCTAAATGCTGACCTTTCAGAGCAAATCACTTTCCTTTGAACATGCCTTAAGCTACAAATAAGCATTCAACAGAAATTCACATGCGTTTCTCTGAAAGAGAAGCAGTCTGTACCAACACTTCAGTTCACTGTGCGAAGTGAATGGAGTGTTGCTTCACTTTCTAAATGCTGTCCTTTCAGAGAAAATCACTTTCCTTTGAAAGGGCCTTAAGCTACTTACAAGCATTCAAAAGAAACTCACATGCATTTTTCTGAAAGAGAAGCAATCTGTTCCAACACTTCAATTCACTGTGCGAAGTGAATGGAGTGTTGCTTCACTTTCTAAATGCTCTCCTTTTAGAGAAAATCACTCTCTTTTGAAACTGCCTTAAGCTACCTACAAGCATTCACAAAAAACTCACATCCGTTTTTCTGAAAGAGAAGTAGTCTGTTCCAACACTTCATTTCACTGTGCGTAGTGATTGAGTGTTGCTTCACTTGCTAAATGCTCTCCTTTTAGAGAAAATCGCTCTCTTTTGAAACTGCCTTAAGCTACTTACAAGCATTTAACAGAAATTAACATACGTTTCTCTGAAAGTGATGCAGTCTGTTCCAACACTTCAATTCATTGTGCGAAGTGAATGGAGTGTTGCTTCTCTTTCTAAATGCTGTCCTTTCAGAGAAAATCACTTTCCTTTGAAAGTGCCTTATGCTACTTCCAAGCATTCACAAACAACTCACAGCCGTTTATCTGAAAGAGAAGTAGTCTGTTCCAACACTTCAATTCACTGTGCGTAGTGAATGGAGTGTTGCTTCACTTTCTAAATGCTGTCCTTTTAGAGAAAATCACTCTCCTTTGAAAGAGCCTTAAGCTACTTACAAGCATTCAAAAGAAACTCCCATGCATTTTTCTGAAAGAGAGGCAGTCTGTTGCAACACTTCAATTCACTCTTCGAAGTGAATGGAGTGTTGCTTCACTTTCTAAATGCTGTCCTATCAGAGAAAATCACTTTCCTTTGAAAATGCCTTAAGCTACATACTAGATTTCAACAGAAATTCACATGCGTTTCTCTGAAAGAGAAGCAGTCTGTTCCAACACTTCAATTCACTGTGCGAAGTGAATGGAGTGTTGCTTCACTTTCTAAATGCTGTCATTTCAGAGAAAATCACTTTCCTTTGAAAGTGCCTTAGCTACTTACAAGCATTCACAAAAAACTCACATCCGTTTCTCTGAAAGAGAAGAAGTCTGTTCCAACACTTCAATTCACTGTGCGAAGTAAATGGAGTGTGGCTTCACTTTCTAAATGCTGTCCTTTCAGAGAAAATCACTTTCCTTTGAAAGTGCCTTATGCTACTTACAAGCATTCCAAAAAACTCACATCCGTTTCTCTGAAAGAGAAGTAGTCTGTTCCAACACTTCAATTCACTTTGCGTAGTGAATTGAGTGTTGCTTCACTTTCTAAATGCTGTCCTTTTAGAGAAAATCACTTTCTTTTGAAAGAGCCTTAAGCTACTTTCAAGCATTCAAAAGAAACTCACATGCATTTTTCTTAAAGAGAAGCAGTCTGTTCCAACACTTCAATTCACTGTGCCAAGTGAATGGAGTGTGGCTTCACTTTCTAAATGCTGTCTTTTCAGAGAAAATCACTTTCCTTTGAACATGCCTTAAGCTACAAAGAAGCATTCAACAGAAATTCACATGCGTTTCTCTGAAAGAGAAGCAGTCTGTACCAACACTTCATTTCACTGTCCGAAGTGAATGGAGTGTTGCTTCACTTTCTAAATGCTGTCCTTTCAGAGAAAATCACTTTCCTTTGAAAGTGCCTTAAGCTACTTACAAGCATTCACAATAAACTCACATCCGTTTCTCTGAAAGAGAAGTAGTCTGTTCCAATACTTCAATTCACTGTGCGTAGTGAATGGAGTGTTGCTTCACTTTCTAAATGCTGTCCTTTCAGAGAAAATCACTTTCCTTTGAAAGTGCCTTAAGCTACTTACAAGCATTCACAAGAAACTCACATGCATTTTTCTGAAAGAGCAGCAGTCTGTTCCAACACTTCAATTCACTGTGCGAAGTGAATGGTGTGTTGCTTCACTTTCTAAATGCTCTCCTTTTAGAGAAAATCACTCTCTTTTGAAACTGCCTTACGCTACTTACAAGCATTCACAAGAAACTCACATCTGTTTCTCTGAAAGAGAAGCAGTCTGTTCCAACACTTCAATTCACTGTGCGAAGTGATTGGAGTGATGATTCACTTTCTAAATGCTTTCCTTTCAGAGAAAATCACTTTCCTTTGAACGTGCCTTAAGCTACTTATAAGCATTTAACAGAAAATCACATGCGTTTCTCTGAAAGTGATGGAGTCTGTTCCAACAGTTCAATTCACTGTGCGAAGGGAATGGAGTGTGGCTTCACTTTCTAAATGCTGTCCTTTCAGAGAAAATCATTTTCCATTGAAAGGGCCTTAAGCTACTTACAAGCATTCACAAAAAACTCACATGCATTTTTCTGAAAGAGCAGCACTCTGTTCCAACACTTCAATTCACTGTGCGAGTGAATGGTGTGTTGCTTCACTTTCTAAATGCTCTCCTTTTAGAGAAAATCGCTCTCTTTTGAAACTGCCTTAAGCTACTTACAAGCATTCACAAGAAACACACATCTGTTTCTCTGAAAGAGAAGCAGTCTGTTCCAACACTTCAATTCACTGTGCGAAGGGAATGGAGTGTTGCTTCACTTTCTAAATGCTGTCCTTTCAGAGAAAATCACTTTCCTTTGAAAATACCTTAACCTACTTTCAAGCATTTAAGAGAAATTAACATGCGTTTCTCTGAAAGTGATGCAGTCTGTTCCAACACTTCAATTCACTGTGCGAAGTGAATGGAGTGTGGCTTCACTTTCTAAATGCTGTCCTTTCAGAGAAAATCACTTTCCTTTGAAAGTGCCTTAAGCTACTTACAAGCATTCCCAAAAAACTCACATCCGTTTCTCTGAAAGAGAAGTAGTCTGTTCCAACACTTCAATTCACTGTTCGTAGTGAATGGAGTGTTGCTTCACTTTCTAAATGCTGTCCTTTAAGAGAAAATCACTTTCCTTTGAAAGAGCCTTAAGCTACTTACAAGCATTCAAAAGAAACTCACATGCATTTTTCTGAAAGAGAAGCAGTCTGTTCCAACACTTCAATTCACTGTGCCAAGTGAATGGAGTGTTGCTTCACTTTCTAAATGCTGACCTTTCAGAGAAAATCACTTTCCTTTGAACATGCCTTAAGCTACAAATAAGCATTCAACAGAAATTCACATGCGTTTCTCTGAAAGCGAAGCAGTCTGTACCAACACTTCAGTTCACTGTGCGACGTGAATGGTGTGTTGCTTCACTTTCTAAATGCTGTCCTTTCAGAGAAAATCACTTTCCTTTGAAAGGGCCTTAAGCTACTTACAAGCATTCACAAGAAACTCACATGCATTTTTCTGAAAGAGCAGCAGTCTGTTCCAACACTTCAATTCACTGTGCGAAGTGAATGGAGTGTTGCTTCTCTTTCTAAATGCTGTCCTATCAGAGAAAATCACTTTCCTTTGAAAATGCCTTAAGCTACATACTAGAATTCAACAGAAATTCACATGCGTTTCTCTGAAAGAGAAGCAGTCTGTTCCAACACTTCAATTCACTGTGCGAAGTGAATGGAGTGTTGCTTCACTTTCTAAATGCTCTCCTCTTAGAGAAAATCACTCTCTTTTGAAACTGCCTTAAGCTACCTACAAGCATTCACAAAAAACTCACATCCGTTTCTCTGAAAGAGAAGTAGTCTGTTCCAACACTTCATTTCACTGTGCGTAGTGATTGAGTGTTGCTTCACTTTCTAAATGCGCTCCTTTTAGAGAAAATCGCTCTCTTTTGAAACTGCCTTAAGCTACTTACAAGCATTTAACAGAAATTAACATACATTTCTCTGAAAGTGATGCAGTCTGTTCCAACACTTCAATTCATTGTGCGAAGTGAATGGAGTGTTGCTTCTCTTTCTAAATGCTGTCCTTTCAGAGAAAATCACTTTCCTTTGAAAGTGCCTTATGCTACTTCCAAGCATTCACAAACAACTCACAGCCGTTTCTCTGAAAGAGAAGTAGTCTGTTCCAACACTTCAATTCACTGTGCGTAGTGAATGGAGTGTTGCTTCACTTTCTAAATGCTGTCCTTTTAGAGAAAATCATTCTCCTTTGAAAGAGCCTTAAGCTACTTACAAGCATTCAAAAGAAACTCACATGCATTTTTCTGAAAGAGAGGCAGTCTGTTCCAACACTTCAATTCATTGTGCGAAGTGAATGGAGTGTTGCTTCTCTTTCTAAATGCTGTCCTATCAGAGAAAATCACTTTCCTTTGAAAATGCCTTAAGCTACATACTAGAATTCAACAGAAATTCACATGCGTTTCTCTGAAAGAGAAGCAGTCTGTTCCAACACTTCAATTCACTGTGCGAAGTGAATGGAGTGTTGCTTCACTTTCTAAATGCTGTCATTTCAGAGAAAATCACTTTCCTTTGAAAGTGCCTTAGCTACTTACAAGCATTCACAAAAAACTCACATCCGTTTCTCTGAAAGAGAAGAAGTCTGTTCCAACACTTCAATTCACTGTGCGAAGTAAATGGAGTGTGGCTTCACTTTCTACATGCTGTCCTTTCAGAGAAAATCACTTTCCTTTGAAAGTGCCTTATGCTACTTACAAGCATTCCAAAAAACTCACATCCGTTTCTCTGAAAGAGAAGTAGTCTGTTCCAATACTTCAATTCACTGTGCGTAGTGAATGGAGTGTTGCTTCACTTTCTAAATGCTGTCCTTTCAGAGAAAATCACTTTCCTTTGAAAGTGCCTTAAGCTACTTACAAGCATTCAAAAGAAACTCACATGCATTTTTCTGAAAGAGAAGCAGTCTGTTCCAACACTTCAATTCACTGTGCCAAGTGAATGGAGTGTGGCTTCACTTTCTAAATGCTCTCCTTTTAGAGAAAATCACTCTCTTTTGAAACTGCCATAAGCTACTTACAAGCATTCACAAGAAACTCACATCTGTTTCTCTGAAAGAGAAGCAGTCTGTTCCAACACTTCAATTCACTGTGCGAAGTGAATGGAGTGTTGCTTCACTTTCTAAATGCTGTCATTTCAGAGAAAATCACTTTCTTTTGAAAGAGCCTTAAGCTACATTCAAGCATTCAAAAGAAACTCACATGCATTTTTCTGAAAGGGAAGCAGTCTGTTCCAACACTTCAATTCACTGTGCCAAGTGAATGGAGTGTAGCTTCACTTTCTAAATGCTGTCCTTTCAAAAAAATCACTTTCCTTTGAAAATGCCTTAAGCTACTTACAAGTATTTAACAGAAATTCACATGCGTTTCTCTGAAAGAGAAGCAGTCTGTACCAACACTTCATTTCACTGTTCGAAGTGAATGGAGTGTTACTTCACTTTCTAAATGCTGTCCTTTCAGAGAAAATCACTTTCCTTTGAGAGTGCCTTAAGCTACTAACAAGCATTCACAAAAAACTCACATCCGTTTCTCTGAAAGAGAAGTAGTCTGTTCCAACACTTCAATTCACTGTGCGAAGTGAATGGAGTGTTGCTTCACTTTCCAAATGCTGTCCTTTCAAAGAAAATCACTTTCCTTTCAAAATGTCTTAAGCTACATACAAGAATTCAACAGAAATTCACATGCGTTTCTCTGAAAGAGAAGCAGTCTGTTCCAACACTTCAATTCACTGTGCCAAGTGAATGGAGTGTTGCTTCACTTTCTATATGCTGTCCTTTCAGAGAAAATCACTTTCCTTTGAAAGTGCCTTAAGCTACTTAGAAGCATTTAACAGAAATTCACATGCGTTTCTCTGAAAGAGAAGTAGTCTGTTCCAACACTTCAATTCACTGTGCGTAGTGAATGGAGTGTGGCTTCACTTTCTAAATGCTCTCCTTTTAGAGAAAATCACTTTCCTTTGAAAGAGCCTTAAGCTACTTATAAGCATTCAAAAGAAACTCACATGCATTTTTCTGAAAGAGAAGCAGTCTGTTCCAACACTTCAATTCACTGTGCGAAGTGAATGGAGTGTGGCTTCACTTTCTAAATGCTGACCTTTCAGAGAAAAATACTTTCCTTTGAACATGCCTTAAGCTACAAACAAGCATTCAACAGAAATTCACATGCGTTTCTCTGAAAGAGAAGCAGTCTGTACCAACACTTCAATTCGCTGTGCGAAGTGAATGGAGTGTTTCCTCACTTTCTAAATGCTGTCCTTTCAGAGAAAATCACTTTCCTTTGAAAGTGCCTTAAGCTACTTACAAGCATTCACAAAAAACTCACATCCGTTTCTCTGAAAGAGAAGTAGTCTGTTCCAACACTTCAATTCACTGTGCGTAGTGAATGGAGTGTTGCTTCACTTTCTAAATGCTGTCCTTTCAGAGAAAATCACTTTCCTTTGAAAGGGCCTTAAGCTACTTACAAGCATTCACAAGAAACTCACATGCATTTAACTGAAAGAGCAGCAGTCTGTTCCAACACTTCAATTCACTGTGCGAAGTGAATGGAGTGTTGCTTCACTTTCTAAATGCTCTCCTTTTAGAGAAAATCACTCTCTTTTGAAACTGCCTTAAAGTACTTACAAGCATTCACAAGAAACTCACATCTGTTTCTCTGAAAGAGAAGCAGTCTGTTCCAACACTTCAATTCACTGTGCGAAGTGAATGGAGTGTTGATTCACTTTCTAAATGCTGTCCTTTCAGAGAAAATCACTTTCCTTTGAACGTGCCTTAAGCTACTTACAAGCACTTAACAGAAATTCACATGCGTTTCTCTGAAAGTGATGCAGTCTTTTCCAACACTTCAATTCACTGTGCGAAGTGAATGGAGTGTGGCTTCACTTTCTAAATGCTGTCCTTTCAGAGAAAATCACTTTCCTTTGAACATGCCTTAAGCTACAAACAAGCATTCAACAGAAATTCACATGCGTTTCTCTGAAAGAGAAGCAGTCTGTACCAACACTTCAATTCACTGTGCGACGTGAATGGAGTGTGGCTTCACTTTCAAAATGCTGTCCTTTCAGAGAAAATCACTCTCCTATGAGAGTGCCTTAAGCTACTTACAAGCATTCACAAAAAACTCACATCCGTTTCTCTGAAAGAGAAGCAGTCTGTTCCAACACTTCAATTCACTGTGCGAAGTGAATGGAGTGTTGCTTCACTTTCTAAATGCTGTCCTTTTAGAGAAAATAACTCTCTTTTCAAACTGCCTTAAGCTACTTACAAGCATTCACAAGAAACTCACATCTGTTTCTCTGAAAGAGAAGCAGTCTGTTCCAACACTTCAATTCACTGTGCGAAGTGAATGGAGTGTTGCTTCACTTTCCAAATGCTGTCCTTTCAAAGAAAATCACTTTCCTTTGAAAATGCCTTAAGCTACATACAAGAATTCAACAGAAATTCACATGCGTTTCTCTGAAAGAGAAGCAGTCTGTTCCAACACTTCAATTCACTGTGCGAAGTGAATGGAGTGTCGCTTCACATTCTATATGCTGTTCTTTCAGAGAAAATCACTTTCCTTTGAAAGTGCCTTAAGCTACTTACAAGCATTTAACAGAAATTCACATGCGTTTCTCTAAAAGAGAAGCAGTCTGTTCCATCACTTCAATTCACTGTGCGAAGTGAATGGAGTGTTGCTTCACTTTCTAAATGCTCTCCTTTCAGAGAAAATCACTTTCCTTTGAAAGTGCCTTAAGGTAATTACAAGCATTCACAAGAAACTCACATCTGTTTTTCTGAAAGAGAAGCAGTCTGTTCCAACACTTCAATTAACTGTGCATAGTGAATGGAGTGTTGCTTCACTTTCTAAATGCTGTATTTTCAGAGAAAATCACTTTCCTTTGAAAGTGCCTTTATCTACTTTCAAGCATTCAACAGAAATTCACATGCGTTTCTCTGAAAGAGAAGCAGTCTGTTCCAACACTTCAACTCACTGTGCGAAGTGAATGGAGTGTTGCTTCACTTTCTAAATGCTGTCCTTTCAGAGAAAATCACTTTTCCTTTGAAATTGCCTTAAGCTACATACAAGCATTCAACAGAAATTCACATGCGTTTCTCTGAAAGAGAAGCAGTCTGTTCCAACACTTCAATTCACTGTGCGAAGTGAATGGAGTGTTGCTTCACTTTCTAAATGCTGTCCTTTCAGAGAAAATCACTTTCCTTTGAAAGTGCCTTTATCTACTTTCAAGCATTCAACAGAAATTCACATGCGTTTCTCTGAAAGAGAAGCAGGCTGTTCCAACACTTCAATTCACTGTGCGAAGTGAATGGAGTGTTGCTTCACTTTCTAAATGCTGTCCTATCAGAAAAAATCACTCTCTTTTCATACTGCCTTAAGCTACTTACAAGCATTCACAAAAAACTCACATCCGTTTCTCTGAAAGGGATGTAGTTTGTTCCAACACTTCAATTCACTGTGCGTAGTGAATGGAGTGTTGCTTCACTTTATAAATGCTGTCCTTTTAGAGAAAATCACTTTCCTTTGAAAGAGCCTTAAGCAACTTACAAGCATTCAGAAGAAACTCACATGCATTTTTCTGAAAGAGAAGCAGTCTGTTCCAACACTTCAATTCACTGTGCGAAATGAATGGAGTGTGGCTTCACTTTCTAAATGCTGTCCTTTCAGAGAAAATCACTTTCCTTTGAAAGTACCTTAAGCTACTTACAAGCATTTAAGAGAAATTCACATGCGTTTCTCTGAAAGTGATGCAGTCTGTACCAACACTTCAATGCACTGTGCGAAGTGAATGGAGTGTGGCTTCACTTTCTAAATGCTGTCCTTTCAGAGAAAATCACTTTCCTTTGAAAGTGCCTTAAGCTACTTACAAGCATTCCCAAAAAACTCACATCCGTTTCTCTGAAAGAGAAGTAGTCTGTTCCAACACTTCAATTCACTGTGCGTAGTGAA
The DNA here is from genome assembly GCF_982192425.1 of Myodes glareolus. Lineage (NCBI taxonomy): Eukaryota > Metazoa > Chordata > Mammalia > Rodentia > Cricetidae > Myodes > Myodes glareolus. The sequence goes on along the minus strand of NC_142047.1, from coordinate 172,914 downwards.
TGGAGTGTTGCTTCACTTTCTAAATTGTGTTCTTTAAGAGAAAATCACTTTCCTTTGAAAGAGCCTTAAGCTACTTACAAGCATTCACAAGAAACTCACATGCATTTTTCTGAAAGAGAAGCAGTCTGTTCCAACACTTCAATTCACTGTGCGAAGTGAATGGAGTGTGGCTTCACTTTCTAAATGCTGACCTTTCAGAGAAAAATACTTTCCTTTGAACATGCCTTAAGCTACAAACAAGCATTCAACAGAAATTCACATGCGTTTCTCTGAAAGAGAAGCAGTCTGTACCAACACTTCAATTCGCTGTGCGAAGTGAATGGAGTGTTTCCTCACTTTCTAAATGCTGTCCTTTCAGAGAAAATCACTTTCCTTTGAAAGTGCCTTAAGCTACTTACAAGCATTCACAAAAAACTCACATCCGTTTCTCTGAAAGAGAAGTAGTCTGTTCCAACACTTCAATTCACTGTGCGTAGTGAATGGAGTGTTGCTTCACTTTCTAAATGCTGTCCTTTCAGAGAAAATCACTTTCCTTTGAAAGGGCCTTAAGCTACTTACAAGCATTCACAAGAAACTCACATGCATTTTACTGAAAGAGCAGCAGTCTGTTCCAACACTTCAATTCACTGTGCGAAGTGAATGGAGTGTTGCTTCACTTTCTAAATGCTCTCCTTTTAGAGAAAATCACTCTCTTTTGAAACTGCCTTAAAGTACTTACAAGCATTCACAAGAAACTCACATCTGTTTCTCTGAAAGAGAAGCAGTCTGTTCCAACACTTCAATTCACTGTGCGAAGTGAATGGAGTGTTGATTCACTTTCTAAATGCTGTCCTTTCAGAGAAAATCACTTTCCTTTGAACGTGCCTTAAGCTACTTACAAGCACTTAACAGAAATTCACATGCGTTTCTCTGAAAGTGATGCAGTCTGTTCCAACACTTCAATTCACTGTGCGAAGTGAATGGAGTGTTGCTTCACTTTATAAATGCTGTCCTTTTAGAGAAAATCACTTTCCTTTGAAAGAGCCTTAAGCAACTTACAAGCATTCAGAAGAAACTCACATGCATTTTTCTGAAAGAGAAGCAGTCTGTTCCAACACTTCAATTCACTGTGCGAAGTGAATGGAGTGTGGCTTCACTTTCTAAATGCTGTCCTTTCAGAGAAAATCACTTTCCTTTGAAAGTACCTTAAGCTACTTACAAGCATTTAAGAGAAATTCACATGCGTTTCTCTGAAAGTGATGCAGTCTGTACCAACACTTCAATGCACTGTGCGAAGTGAATGGAGTGTGGCTTCACTTTCTAAATGCTGTCCTTTCAGAGAAAATCACTGTCCTTTGAAAGTGCCTTAAGCTACTTACAAGCATTCCCAAAAAACTCACATCCGTTTCTCTGAAAAAGAAGTAGTCTGTTCCAACACTTCAATTCACTGTGCGTAGTGAATGGAGTGTTGCTTCACTTTCTAAATGCTGTTCTTTAAGAGAAAATCACTTTCCTTTGAAAGAGCCTTAAGCTACTTACAAGCATTCACAAGAAACTCACATGCATTTTTCTGAAAGAGAAGCAGTCTGTTCCAACACTTCAATTCACTGTGCCAAGTGAATGGTGTGTTGCTTCACTTTCTAAATGCTGACCTTTCAGTGAAAAATACTTTCCTTTGAACATGCCTTAAGCTACAAACAAGCATTCAACAGAAATTCACATGCGTTTCTCTGAAAGAGAAGCAGTCTGTAACAACACTTCAATTCACTGTGCGAAGTGAATGGAGTGTTGCCTCACTTTCTTAATGCTGTCCTTTCAGAGAAAATCACTTTCCTTTGAAAGTGTCTTAAGCTACTTACAAGCATTCACAAAAAACTCACATCTGTTTCTCTGAAAGAGAAGTAGTCTGTTCCAACACTTCAATTCACTGTGCGTAGTGAATGGAGTGTTACTTCACTTTCTAAATGCTGTCCTTTCAGAGAAAATCACTTTCCTTTGAAAGGGCCTTAAGCTACTTACAAGCATTCACAAGAAACTCACATGCATTTTTCTGAAAGTGCAGCAGTCTGTTCCAACACTTCAATTCACTGTGCGAAGTGAATGGAGTGTTGCTTCACTTTCTAAATGCTTTCCTTTTAGAGAAAATCACTCTCTTTTGAAACTGCCTTAAAGTACTTACAAGCATTCACAAGAAACTCACATCTGTTTCTCTGAAAGAGAAGCAGTCTGTTCCAACACTTCAATTCAAAGTGCGAAGTAAATGGAGTGTTGCTTCACTTTCCAAATGCTGTCCTTTCAAAGAAAATCACTTTCCTTTGAAAATGCCTTAAGCTACATACAAGAATTCAACAGAAATTCACATGCGTTTCTCTGAAAGAGAAGCAGTCTGTTCCAACACTTCAATTAACTGTGCGAAGTGAATGGAGTGTTGCTTCACTTTCTATTTGCTGTCCTTTCAGAGAAAATCACTTTCCTTTGAAAGTGCCTTAAGCTACTTACAAGCATTTAACAGAAATTCACATGCGTTTCTCTGAAAGAGAAGCAGTCTGTTCCATCACTTCAATTCACTGTGCGAAATGAATGGAGTGTTGCGTCACTTTCTAAAAGCTGTCCTTTCAGAGAAAATCACTTTCCTTTGAAAATGCCTTAAGCTACATACAAGAATTCAACAGAAATTCACATGCGTTTCTCTGAAAGAGAAGCAGTCTGTAACAACACTTCAATTCACTGTGCGAAGTGAATGGAGTGTTGCTTCACTTTCTAAATGCTGTCCTTTCAGAGAAAATCACTTTCCTTTGAAAATGCCTAAAGCTACATACAAGCATTCAACAGAAATTCACATGCGTTTCTCTGAAAGAGAAGCAGTCTGTTCCAACACTTCAATTCACTGTGCGAAGTGAATGGAGTGTTGCTTCACTTTCTAAATGCTCTCCTTTTAGAGAAAATCACTCTCTTTTGAAACTGCCTTAAGCTACTTACAAGCATTCACAAGAAACTCACATCTGTTTCTCTGAAAGAGAAGCAGTCTGTTCCAACACTTCAATTCACTGTGCGAAGTGAATGGAGTGTTGCTTCACTTTCTAAATGCTGTCATTTCAGAGAAAATCACTTTCCTTTGAAAGTGCCTTAAGCTACTTACAAGCATTCACAAAAAACTCACATCCGTTTCTCTGAAAGAGAAGAAGTCTGTTCCAACACTTCAATTCACTGTGCGAAGTGAATGGAGTGTTGCTTCACTTTCTAAATGCTGTCCTTTCAGAGAAAATCACTTTCCTTTGAAAGTGCCTTATGCTACCTACAAGCATTTAACAGAAATACACATGCATTTCTCTGAAAGAGCAGCAGTCTGTTCCAACACTTCAATTCACTGTGCGAAGTGAATGGAGTGTTTCTTCACTTTCTAAATGCAGTCCTTTCAGAGAAAATCACTTTCCCTTGAAAGTGCCTTAAGCTACTTACATGCATTCCCAAAAAACTCACATCCGTTTCTCTGAAAGAGAAGTAGTCGGTTCCAACACTTCAATTCACTTTGCGTAGTGAATGGAGTGTTGCTTCACTTTCTAAATGCTGTTCTTTTAGAGAAAATCACTTTCTTTTGAAAGAGCCTTAAGCTACTTTCAAGCATTCAAAAGAAACTCACATGCATTTTTCTGAAAGAGAAGCAGTCTGTTCCAACACTTCAATTCACTGTGCCAAGTGAATGGAGTGTAGCTTCACTTTCTAAATGCTGTCCTTTCAAAGAAAATCACTTTCCTTTGAAAGTGCCTTAAGCTACTTACAAGTATTTAACAGAAATTCACATGCGTTTCTCTGAAAGAGAAGCAGTCTGTACCAACACTTCATTTCACTGTTTGAAGTGAATGGAGTGTTGCTTCACTTTCTAAATGCTGTCCTTTCAGAGAAAATCACTTTCCTTTGAGAGTGCCTTAAGCTACTAACAAGCATTCACAAAAAACTCACATCCGTTTCTCTGAAAGAGAAGTAGTCTGTTCCAACACTTCAATTCACTGTGCGTCGTGAATGGAGTGTTGCTTCACTTTCTAAATGCTGTCCTTTCAGAGAAAATCACTTTCCTTTGAAAGTGCCTTAAGCTTCTTACAAGCATTCACAAGAAACTCACATGCATTTTTCTGAAAGAGCAGCAGTCTGTTCCAGCACTTCAATTCACTGTGCGAAGTGAATGGTGTGTTGCTTCACTTTCTAAATGCTCTCCTTTTAGAGAAAATCACTCTCTTTTGAAACTGCCTTAAGCTACTTACAAGCATTCACAAGAAACTCACATCTGTTTCTCTGAAAGAGAAGCAGTCTGTTCCAACACTTCAATTCACTGTGCGAAGTGAATGGAGTGATGATTCACTTTCTAAATGCTGTCCTTTCAGAGAAAATCACTTTCCTTTGAACGTGCCTTAAGCTACTTATAAGCATTTAACAGAAATTCACATGCGTTTCTCTGAAAGTGATGCAGTCTGTTCCAACACTTCAATTCACTGTGCGAAGTGAATGGAGTGTGGCTTCACTTTCTAAATGCTGTCCTTTCAGAGAAAATCATTTTCCTTTGAAAGGGCCTTAAGCTTCTTACAAGCATTCACAAGAAACTCACATGCATTTTTCTGAAAGAGCAGCACTCTGTTCCAACACTTCAATTCACTGTGCGAGTGAATGGTGTGTTGCTTCACTTTCTAAATGCTCTCCTTTTAGAGAAAATCGCTGTCTTTTGAAACTGCCTTAAGCTACTTACAAGCGTTCACAAGAAACTCACAACTGTTTCTCTGAAAGAGAAGCAGTCTGTTCCAACACTTCAATTCACTGTGCGAAGGGAATGGAGTGTTGCTTCACTTTCTAAATGCTGTCCTTTCAGAGAAAATCACTTTCCTTTGAAAGTACCTTAAGCTACTTACAAGCATTTAAGAGAAATTCACATGCATTTCTCTGAAAGTGATGCAGTCTGTTCCAACACTTCAATTCACTGTGCGAAGTGAATGGAGTGTTGCTTCACTTTCTAAATGCTGTCCTTTCAGAGAAAATCACTTTCCTTTGAACGTGCCTTAAGCAACTTACAAGCATTTAACAGAAATTCACATGCATTTCTCTGAAAGTGATGCAGTCTGTTCCAACACTTCAATTCACAGTGCGAAATGAATGGAGTATGGTTTCACTTTCTAAATGCTGTCCTTTTAGAGAAAATCACTTTCCTTTGAAAGGGCCTTAAGCTAATTACAAGCATTCACAAGAAACTCACATGCATTTTTCTGAAAGAGCAGCAGTCTGTTCCAACACTTCAATTCACTGTGCGAGTGAATGGTGTGTTGCTTCACTTTCTAAATGCTCTCCTTTTAGAGAAAATCACTTTCCTTTGAAAGTGCCTTAAGCTACTTACAAGCATTCCCAAAAAACCCACATCCGATTCTCTGAAAGAGAAGTAGTCTGTTCCAACACTTCAATTCACTGTGCGTAGTGAATGGAGTGTTGCTTCACTTTCTAAATGCTGTCCTTTTAGAGAAAATCACTTTCCTTTGAAAGAGCCTTAAGCTACTTACAAGCATTCAAAAGAAACTCACATGCATTTTTCTGAAAGAGAAGCAGTCTGTTCCAACACTTCAATTCACTGTGTGAAGTGAATGGAGTGTTGCTTCACTTTCTAAATGCTGTCCTTTCAGAGAAAATCACTTTCCTATGAAAATGCCTAAAGCTACATACAAGCATTCAACAGAAATTCACATGCGTTTCTCTGAAAGAGAAGCAGTCTGTACCAACACTTCAATTCACTGTGCGAAGTGAATGGAGTGTTTCTTCACTTTCTAAATGCTCTCCTTTTAGAGAAAATCACTCTCTTTTGAAACTGCCTTAAGCTACTTACAAGCATTCACAAGAAACTCACATCTATTTCTCTGAAAGAGAAGCAGTCTGTTCCAACACTTCAATTCACTGTTCGTAGTGAATGGAGTGTTGCTTCACATTCTAAATGCTGTCCTTTAAGAGAAAATCACTTTCCTTTGAAAGAGCCTTAAGCTACTTACAAGCATTCACAAAAAACTCACATGCATTTTTCTGAAAGAGAAGCAGTCTGTTCCAACACTTCAATTCACTGTGCCAAGTGAATGGAGTGTTGCTTCACTTTCTAAATGCTGACCTTTCAGAGAAAATCACTTTCCTTTGAACATACCTAAAGCTACAAATAAGCATTCAACAGAAATTCACATGCGTTTCTCTGAAAGAGAAGCAGTCTGTAACAACACTTCAGTTCGCTGTGCGAAGTGAATGGAGTGTTGCTTCACTTTCTAAATGCTGTCATTTCAGAGAAAATCACTTTCCTTTGAAAGTGCCTTAAGCTACTTACAAGCATTCACAAAAAACTCACATCCGTTTCTCTGAAAGAGAAGAAGTCTGTTCCAACACTTCAATTCACTTTTCGAAGTGAATGGAGTGTGGCTTCACTTTCTAAATGCTGTCCTTTCAGAGAAAATCACTTTCCTTTGAAAGTGCCTTATGCTACCTACAAGCATTTAACAGAAATTCACATGCATTTCTCTGAATGAGAAGCAGTCTGTTCCAACACTTCAATTCACTGTGCGAAGTGAATGGAGTGTTTCTTCACTTTCTAAATGCTGTCCTTTCAGAGAAAATCACTTTCCTTTGAAAGTGCCTTAAGCTACTTACAAGCATTCCCAAAAAACTCACATCCGTTTCTCTGAAAGAGAAGTATTCTGTTCCAACACTTCATTTCACTGTGCGTAGTGAATGGAGTGTTGCTTCACTTTCTAAATGCTCTCCTTTTAGAGAAAATCACTCTCTTTTGAAACTGCCTTAAGCTACTTACAAGCATTCACAAGAAACTCACATCTGTTTCTCTGAAAGAGAAGCAGTCTGTTCCAACACTTCAATTCACTGTGTGAAGTGAATGGAGTGTTGCTTCACTTTCTAAATGCTGTCCTTTCAGAGAAAATCACTTTCCTTTGATAGTGCCTTTATCTACTTTCAAGCATTCAACAGAAATTCACATGCGTTTCTCTGAAAGAGATGCAGTCTGTTCCAACACTTCAACTCACTGTACGAAGTGAATGGAGTGTTGCTTCACTTTCTAAATGCTGTCCTCTCAGAGAAAATCACTTTCCTTTGAAAATGCCTTAAGCTACATACAAGCATTCAACAGAAATTCTCATGCGTTTCTCTGAAAGAGAAGCAGTCTGTTCCAACACTTCAATTCACTGTGCGAAGTGAATGGAGTGTGGCTTCACTTTCTAAATGATGTCCTTTCAGAGAAAATCACTTTCCTTTGAAAGTGCCTTAAGCTACTTACAAGCATTCCCAAAAAACTCACATCCGTTTCTCTGAAAGAGAAGTAGTCTGTTCCAACACTTCAATTCACTGTGCGTAGTGAATGGAGTGTTGCTTCACTTTCTAAATGCTGTCCTTTTAGAGAAAATCACTTTCCTTTGAAAGAGCCTTAAGCTACTTACAAGCATTCAAAAGAAACTCACATGCATTTTTCTGAAAGAGAAGCAGTCTGTTCCAACACTTCAATTCACTGTGCCAAGTGAATGGAGTGTTGCTTCACTTTCTAAATGCTGACCTTTCAGAGAAAATCACTTTCCTTTGAAAGTGCCTTAAGCTACTTACAAGCATTCAACAGAAATTCACATGCGTTTCTCTGAAAGAGAAGCAGTCTGTACCAACACTTCAATTCACTGTGCGAAGTGAGTGGAGTGTTTCCTCACTTTCTAAATGCTGTACTTTCAGAGAAAATCACTTTCCTTTGAAAGTGCCTTAAGCTACTTACAAGCATTCACAAAAAACTCACATCCGTTTCTCTGAAAGAGAAGTAGTCTGTTCCAACACTTCAATTCACTGTGCGTAGTGAATGGAGTGTTGCTTCACTTTCTAAATGCTGTCCTTTCAGAGAAAATCACTTTCCTTTGAAAGGGCCTTAAGCTACTTACAAGCATTCACAAGAAACTCACATGCATTTTTCTGAAAGAGCAGCAGTCTGTTCCAACACTTCAATTCACTGTGCGAAGTGAATGGAGTGTTGCTTCACTTTCTAAATGCTCTCCTTTTAGAGAAAATCACTCTCTTTGAAACTGCCTTAAAGTACTTACAAGCATTCACAAGAAACTCACATCTGTTTCTCTGAAAGAGAAGCAGTCTGTTCCAACACTTCAATTCACTGTGCGAAGTGAATGGAGTGTTGATTCACTTTCTAAATGCTGTCCTTTCAGAGAAAATCACTTTCCTTTGAACGTGCCTTAAGCTACTTACAAGCACTTAACAGAAATTCACATGCGTTTCTCTGAAAGTGATGCAGTCTGTTCCAACACTTCAATTCACTGTACGAAGTGAATGGAGTGTGGCTTCACTTTCTAAATGCTGTCCTTTCAGAGAAAATCACTTTCTTTTGAAAGTGCCTTAAGCTACCTTCAAGCATTTAACAGAAATTCACTTGCGTTTCTATGAAAGAGAAGCAGTCTGTTACAACACTTCAATTCACTGTGTGAAGTGAATGGAGTGTTGCTTCACTTTCTAAATGCTGTCCTTTCAGAGAAAATCACTTTCCTTTGAAAGTGCCTTTATCTACTTTCAAGCATTCAACAGAAATTCACATGCGTTTCTCTGATAGAGAAGCAGTCTGTTCCAACACTTCAGCTCACTGTGCGAAGTGAATGGAGTGTTGCTTAACTTTCTAAATGCTGTCCTTTCAGAGAAAATCACTTTCCTTTGAAATTGCCTTAAGCTACATACAAGCATTCAACAGAAATTCACATGCGTTTCTCTGAAAGAGAAGCAGTCTGTTCCAACACTTCAATTCACTGTGCGAAGTGAATGGAGTGTTGCTTCACTTTCTAAATGCTGTCCTTTCAGAGAAAATTACTTTCCTTTGAAAGTGCCTTTATCTACTTTCAAGCATTCAACAGAAATTCACATGCGTTTCTCTGAAAGAGAAGCAGTCTGTTCCAACACTTCAATTCACTGTGCGAAGTGAATGGAGTGTTGCTTCACTTTCTAAATGCTGTCCTATCAGAGAAAATCACTCTCTTTTGATACTGCCTTAAGCTACTTACAAGCATTCACAAAAAACTCACATCCGTTTCTCTGAAAGGGAAGTAGTTTGTTCCAACACTTCAATTCACTGTGCGTAGTGAACGGAGTGTTGCTTCACTTTATAAATGCTGTCCTTTTAGAGAAAATCACTTTCCTTTGAAAGAGCCTTAAGCAAATTACAAGCATTCAGAAGAAACTCACATGCATTTTTCTGAAAGAGAAGCAGTCTGTTCCAACACTTCAATTCACTGTGCGAAATGAATGGAGTGTGGCTTCACTTTCTAAATGCTGTCCTTTCAGAGAAAATCACTTTCCTTTGAACGTGCCTTAAGCTACTTACAAGCACTTAACAGAAATTCACATGCGTTTCTCTGAAAGTGATGCAGTCTGTTCCAACACTTCAATTCACTGTGCGAAGTGAATGGAGTGTGGCTTCACTTTCTAAATGCTCTCCTTTTAGAGAAAATCACTCTCTTTTGAAACTGCCTTAAAGTACTTACAAGCATTCACAAGAAACTCACATCTGTTTCTCTGAAAGAGAAGCAGTCTTTTCCAACACTTCAATTCACTGTGCGAAGTGAGTGGAGTGTTGCTTCACTTTCTAAATGCTCTCCTTTTAGAGAAAATCACTCTCTTTTGAAACTGCCTTAAAGTACTTACAAGCATTCACAAGAAACTCACATCTGTTTCTCTGAAAGA